>NW_024381010.1:0-17448 GCF_016835505.1 Polypterus senegalus | reverse complement strand
CGCCTTCACAACTTAGTGTTATGGCAGAAAACCCCTCAGTTAACTTGATGTCACTGAGGACTTTGGACGAACACAGCTCATGTTGCACTGGCCTCCACGCTGGCCCTCCACAGGCTCTCCACAGGGTAGTGTGCTGAGATATAAACTGGTCAGGTCTGAGCCGAGTTATAGTTGTGTGTGATGTGAATGAGATGGTGAATAGATGAGTGTCCAGGATCAATGATAGGTGATGTTAGTTAAGGGGTACACGTGTGTGTGTGTCTGTGTGTGGTGTCCTTGTTACAGCTAAGGTCTGGTCAAAGAGCTTGGCTCTGTGAGAATTCAGACACAGGAGGTCTTATCGATTTGATGACAACTGATATTAAGTGAGGGATGTAATCAGGCTAACCAGAGACAGTTCAACATCAGAAGAGATGAGACCCTGGAAGACCCCTTAACACAAGTCAGAATGGACATCTCTCACCAAGTCATCCCACCAATATTCAGAACAGTTGGCAGACAATTGATGTGGTGCTATGCCAGTATGGAGAGGGGGACATGAGGTCAGATCACTGAGTGATGCACTTCTAGTCAGAAATTAGATTGATTTTATAAAAGGGCAGGATTAGAAAAACAAACACCAGACGATACAGAGGAAAATATTATAGAAAATATTAAAGAACTTGAAGGTGACAGCACAACCCTGAATTCTGTTTTAGCCAGGAGTGGTTGTGTTTTCGTGTACCTTTTAGACGGCTGGCAGCAGCATTTGGGATGAGCTGAAGATGAGCAAACCGATGACCAATTAACTTCCAATGCATAACGAGTTGCAGTAGTCAAGCTGAGAGAGAAATGCATGAACTGGTGCTTCAAAATCATCTACAGAAGGAACGCGCTAATCTAAGAAAACCTGAGCTAATACACTGAGCTGATAGAAACAGACTAACAATGGAGTTCAATTGTTTGTCAGATTTGAGAATATTATTAATGACCTGAGCCCTTCCATTCCTTGTGTACCCACAGACTGCTCAAGACAGATGAAGAGGATGTCATGGTCAGCTGTATCAAATGCTGCAGTCAGATCTAACAGCAATAAGCGGCAGGATCCACAGAGTCACTTATTAAAAATCAGACCATTTAGAATCCTTAGAAGTGCAGACTCCTTGCTGTGTGTGTGTGTTAAAATTACTTTATTACATTACTTAGAAAATGCCATTTTCATTTAAGAAAGTTTGGAGCTGTAGAAAGAAAAACTTCTCCAGAATTTTTAGAGTGAAGGGACAAAATGGAAATGGGTCTGAAGTTTGACAAGTCTGTGAAGTTCAGATTTGTTTTACTAATTAATGGCTGCACCACAGCATGTTTACAGAAGGTTGGGACTGAACCAGTCTGAAGACATCTCTTTATAATGTTCATAATGCCAGGCCTGACCACTTCAGAAACATCTTTAAGAACACGAGTGGACAAGTTGTGGGATTAAGGTGACTCATTATTTCTACCAAGAGAAGGAGAGATACAGGCTCAAAGTGACGAGAAACAGCTGTACACATAGGAGGGACAGACGGGTCACCAACAGAGGGTGTCACGTGAAGTCTCATTGTTAGTCATTTGAGAGCAAAAATTGGAGAAAATCCTTGCAGACTGCTGGTGTCATGTCAGGCCATATAGGAACACAATAGTGGTTATAATGTTAAATAAAACTCTCACGACTATGACAGTTATTTGAAATAATATTTGAAAAGTACTTTTATCCTATCAGATTTGACAGCTTTTCTGATAATTAGATTAACTGTTCTTTAGAATATCAAAGGACACCTGAACTTGTCTTTTTCCACTTGTGCTCTGCTCACCTACATGCCCACCTCAGGGTGTGACTGGCATCATTTAACATATGGCTCAGGTTTATGTTTTGGAGTGCTTGACTTTACACAGAACAACAGAGCCTAAAATGTTAGAACAAGTGTCATTAAACAGAGTGACAAGACCACCGGAGCTCAGCTGACGTGTGGGGAAATCACCACGGCATCCATAAAAGCCACAGAGAATTTACTAGTAATGGTGGAGTTCATTATGTGAGAGCAGCGAGTCTCAACACTAATGTTGATTGTTTGGCAAGTAAGAAGCCTCAGTTATAACCGTCATGTGATCAGATAAGCAAACACCACCGATATCACTGTTAAAGATGAGTAAACTATACGATAAAACAACGACTGATGTGTGTCCATGATCATGCTGGGCCTCTCACAGACTGAACAAGATTAAAAAGAGTCAGTGAGGTTTAAAAAAGTCTTTAACTAGGGGTTTACTCAGGCAGCACACATTAAAATCCGAATTAAAATCTGCCATCATTTGGTGTAATTTCTGCCAGAAACTCAGAGAACTCACATATAAAATCCTTGTTAAATTTTGGAGGCCGATACACCTCTGCACAAAACACAGCACAGAGCGGTCCATTTGAACAACTCCAGAATTCAGAGCCGGAGTAACTGTCTGTTTTCAGTTACGGTAATAACGGCTTAAATATTCCCGCCAATCCTGACCAGTAAGATTGAGGTAAACTAAAACACCGACATTCAAAATTTAATTCAGGAAAGCGTTAACTACAGACAGGGTAGCTGCCTAAATCTACAAATTCAAAAACGAATCCCTGGGAGGTAAATAAAACCCTCAAAACAAAACGCTCGAAAGAATAGGGATCAGAAAGACTACTAGACATTGTCACTAGAAGAATCAATTTGGTTGGATGACAAAGATTCAGGAGAATCCACTCCCTGTACCTCCTTCAGAGATGTGACGTATCGCCAATAGAGGAGCTGAAGGCAGGTTTAAAACAAACAGGATCCATTTATATAAATGTTCTAGGAACGCATGAGATAAAGAAAACATAAACTGGAACCTTAGTGGAGGATCAATCACCGAGAAGAGTGGTAGGAAATGACGGCTCCCAAGGCAGAAGTGCCCACATTTCCTCTTACTCTATGATGCTTCAGACAGACAGGGTTTATAAGTAATGTTATCATGTACATCTAGGCAGAAAAGATGGAGGTGGCATTTGGATTGTATGATTGTAATGTTTGTCAATTGTTAAATTTTATGCTTAAAGACTGACAATCGTAGACTAATAAAAGAAAGACTTAAAGAATAAAAAGATGTAAAGACGTCAATCAAAACTAAACCCAACACAGACTCAGACAGCGCCTCCTTAGGTTTCCAGTCACATATCACATAATGCATTTGATCAATGGTCTGAAGTCCTACACTAATCTGACATTATACGGCGGTTCCAAACCCTTCATCATGTCTTGTTTTGATTAATTTATACTGAGTTAATCTTGGTGATAGCAGAAACCTATTTTATGGATAGCAAGTCGATGTCTGGCCATAGTATTACTGAAAAGGATAACATCATCTGCACCAGAAAGAAATCAGTCATGGGATGAGACTTGAAAGAAAGAGAAAAATCATTATACTGATGTCCAGGCTGTACGCTCCCGGCGAAGAGTGCTATCAAGAGTGGAGAGAGGAGACTTTAATGTTGATCCCTCTCGTATAACAAAGGAAATAGTGATGCAAGACCTCTCAGGCTTATTAACAATTCAGGTTAACAAATATCTTTGAAAGATGTCAAGTCATGTACGTTCTGCCCGTGGGCCTGTTTCCTGTCCCAGCCCTTTGTTGCTGGGATTGGCCTCCCTGTAGTTAGGATACTTGCAGCGGGGTTGATAATGGATGACGGAGCGGTTTGATCTACAGAAAAAGTCTGATTTCCTAGAGCACAAAAACAAAAAACAAAAAGTGTGGCAGATATCTGGAAGGAGTGTATGTGCAAGAGCACCTGGCTCGACTCATCTGAGACACGAATTTCACCGAATTAAAGTACTGGCCTGATGGACAATGAATAATAAAAAGGCTATCATATCCATGTCACATGAATATTTTGGCACAACAAGGACCTCATTTTGACCAGTAGAAGTGGAACTCATGTCCAAGACAGATGTACTGAAGGTCATTTCAATGAAGATCCAGATCATGTTGACAGTTGATCCTGGGCAAGCCTCAATATCTAATTCTTCACCTCTCAAGTCAAAATTGTAAACAAAGGAAATGGTTTATAAGGGTTGACAAATTGGTTGTGATGAAATAAAAGGATTTAGAAATAAAATTCATAAAGCCAAAAAACAATCACACTGAAAAAATACTAGAATATGAAAAATTAAAGGAGAAATGGAGAACAGAAGTGACAGGTCAACAAATGAGCAATCAATCACACGTAAATACCAAGCAAATTCTCTAAAGTCTAAAAGAAAGTAGAAAGGTCCTAATACTTCAAATTTTGTACCATCAAACAGAAATTGAAAGATTGTAAATTAATGAATTTGAAAACTCATAGATGCTAAACTGACAGAGTCAAAAAGTTTTTGAATGAAATAGACAAAAGAAAACGGCAGCTTTAAGTATTAAAAAAAGACGAGGCAGGTGGGAAGTGCTGTTTTATCCGGTCAGTTGAAGAAATTGGGAACACAGAAAACATTATTAATAACCACACATAATAATAATACATTTGCCGATAGTTGCCATTCTGATGCTCACGTATCTCAGCAGAGTTTAAGAAAGAAATGTCAGGGTATATGTTATACATAGCATTGAAATGTTCAGAGTAACAACAGCAAGATTAAGACAGTAAACCAGACACACTGACCTGAGGAGGCTGGGGCTGACCTTGATTACCCCTGCAGGCTCCAGAGTCTGGGCACTCATAGCTGAATGGCCCTGCTGTCACTGCAAGGTGGGGAGGATTAGAGTGGGGACAACAAGAGGCTTGTGTGGAATTGCAGGAACCCAGGGTGACAGGCAAGCAGCAGTGTGATGCCGAGGTCATTGATGTAGTTTATGAGGTTATTTTAAGGCTTTGTAGGTTGGTTAGCAGGATTTGCGAGACCTGATTCCGTAAGATACAGGAGACAGGAAGACGGAACAGGATGGGTGCGATGTGCCTGCTGTCGCTTGTCCTCGTAAGGACTCCTGCAGCTGAGTTTTTGAAATTGAATGGAGCTGTGACAGGCGATGATCAAGGCACCCACCACAGGAGAGAGCAACACCGATGTGATGACAAAATCATGGACAGCTCTCAAAATAAAGAAGGAGAGGAAGTAAACATCAGACATGTTACTGAGGGGAAAGTAAGAGTTTCAATGTGATTTATGGAGCGAAGGAAAAGCGGAGGAACCAAATGACAAATTTTGATTCTTTACAGGAGAAGAGGCCTGAGGAGTCTACTGGCCAAGATGGACTGGAAGGAGCCATTTTATTGTTGTTTTTAGTCCTCTTTATGGAGTTCAGTCTTTGTTACAATGACCCCAAGAGCTCCATCCAGGTTTTACTTCACTGAGGCAAGGAGCCAGAAGCTCCATAGTTCTAATTTGAATATCGAAATAGAGTTGAGACTGCATTAAAACAAAATCTCCAGTCCAGCTACGCTATTGGCTGACGTGGGCTTAGTAGCTAAGAAATATAGAAGAGAAGAGGGCGCAGAGGACAGAGCCCTGAGGAGCTCCATGTAAGACTGACACTGAGCTGGACCCATGTTACCTCAAGACTAATAAACCTGTCATCGCTCGATAGACCTGAATCCACTGAGGAAACAGATGGTAAATTTGCATGTTCCTCCATTCTGCAGAATGTCATGTCCATCTGACCTGAGGTTAAATGCTGTAATTGATGTTCCAATAGAATTAACTATACTGGGCTTGTCCAGCAGAGTCTGCTCGCTATAAGCAAAATCATTGGTTACCAGAAAGTAAGAGCAGTTTACACAAAGGCATCCTGAAACCAGACCAAAGGGTGCCATCATGCAAGTAGTTACAACTTTTTATACAATATCTGCAGGTCCTGTGATATTACTCTGTTTCTGTGTTTTTATATGAAGGATAGTAGCTATCAGGCCTTCTCAAAAGAAAATGAGGAAGTAGTGTTAAAGAGCTAATGGCGCAAAAGGAAACATTTGAAAATAACGAACCTGATTGCTGGCTGTAATTATTTTGTCACGCTAGAGTAGAGCAGAGTTGTTAATATATATATATATATATATATATATATATATATATATATATATATATATATATATATATATATTTCACACACACAACATATATATATATATATATATATCCTATACATATACACATATATACATAATATGTTATCTATATATACACACACATATATACACACACACACATACATACACACACATATATACACATAAAATACATATATATATATATATACATACATACACACACACATATATAACAAACATATATACATACACATATTCACATATACACACACAGCTATTTCGCATCAGTGCAATACGCTCGTTTGTTAAAACGGTTGACTCCCCGCCTTACGCGGCAATAATAAATCAAACTATCGCGCTGTCCCTTGTCATATGTCATCTTAGAGCTCGACGCCTGCGGGCATCTTGGCCATGTCTGCTCTGCTTGCGCGAGGTCTGCTGTGTGTGAGATCTCAGGCGGGATCAGCAGCCCATCAGTGAGGCGTACTCCCGTGCGCCGTCGTTATCTTATCACTGAGAAGAGCTCGCAGATATGCCGCAAACATGCAGGTCAAGGTCTGGAAATTGCATGTAGACCTGTGACCTTTTTTGTCTCTTCAAAGTCACCAGAAGCTACTGTGCAACCCAGTGCCACAAAAACCTAGCTCAAGAAGCTGCATCTATGGATCCTGTAGTTTATTGGTGTTAACCAGCTTCATATACCGGCTTTAACAACAATAATACAGTAGCAAATGATCCGCCACGATGCACTCACACGCTGGGCTGATGTGGCTCCGCGCCTTGGAGTTTGACACATAAGGACTGAAGAACTTGAAAAAGATATATTTTCAAATGTGATTATGCACTCCAGATAGAGTTGACGCGCACTACAGCCCCGTATGCTCAATAAGTCATCCCTCCTCGTTCTCATTTTTACCGTTCATTCAATGAATACACCGAGTATGTATTTTTACCCAAACAATCATTGCTTATGAAATAAAGATCCATTGTCTGAGTATGTAGATCGACATATGCATATATATATATATACCCGCGATCGTGAAAGCGGAGAAGAAGAGGTTAAAAAAGGCAGAAAAGAAAAGGGAATATTTTAAAAACAATGTAGTTACGCCGACTCGTCAATATACAAAAGTATTTATTTCTGTGAGTGTTAATATGTTGTTGTCATCAAGGATTTGATATCAGTTATTTTCAACTAGGTCTGTATTTGTAGGATGTAAGCATGTCTAAGCTATATTCCGTGTTTCATTGGGTCGTTATAAAGATGATAGCTCATTCATCGATTTTGAAGCTTTCACGCACCGCCGTCTCCGTCTTCTTCTTCTTTATCTGAGACCTGATACACCGTGGCCGCACGGTTTTTCACCGTCTTCCCTTTAGTCGTGACATTGACTTTTTCCAATGCGCTTTGTTTCCGCTGCAGCTGCACGGCGTATCGGCGATTATCAGACGCTTCATATTTTTGCTGCCCTTTCAATTGTGCATCCTGCTTTTGTTCAACGCCTTGAACTGTTGTTTTTATCCGCGCACCGCAAATAGTTCTACGGAGTTCAATAAGCGCATCGGGCGTTCCAGCTGCAGCTGGTGCCATCTCCCGCTGCGTCCGGTGGCTGTACTTTAATGTTACCGTCCTCGCATTGCAACTTTCTCGCAGTTCTTCCGCTGAATTTCAGCCAACACCACCTGACCATCTCATCTTCCTCTCCATAAACACAATCATCATCCGTGAATATTTACCCGCGGCAGTTTGCTTACTGGATTGCCGCTGACGGACGCCTTATATGGCAGCAGCACTAAATTGGCAAACGCCAGCTGCAGCCTGGTTCATGAAACTTAATTTAAAGTGTGTGGTTTACATCGCGTTTGTTCCGCAAGCAGCAGAACTCATAAATATGGTTGCATATACCGCCCGCTTCTTATTGCTTCATTGCCTCTCAATTATATATAATGCATGTTCTCTTTGCGCTTTGAGTGTCCTCTTGTTTGCGATCAGCGTGATGGAGGCGCATGACGTCGCCATCAACCCGCCCTCATTTCCAAGAAGTCCTGGTCTCCATTACAGTAAATGGAGAAAAACTGCTTCCCAGTTATGTGACCATTGATGTTCGGTGAATTGATATAAACCTGCCCAACTTTGTGTAAGGTGAAGCTGTGTGGAATGAACTGCCAATTTCAGGCCTTCCACCCACACGGAAGTTGGAGAACTAGGATGACAGTGAGGAGTGAGCCAATGAGGAGGAGTGAGTGAGGGAGTGAGGGCTTCTATTTTTATTAGTATAGATTGAAATGTTTCTTTTCAGGATGTTTTGGTTTGAGTCAACAGGAGATTTAGAAATTTATTCTTGTTACGATTTCTGATGCGGCACATCGCCTTCCAACTGCTACCTTAGTTTAAGAGAAGAAGGTGTAATTTAAAGTAGAGATTGTAAGGATCAAAATTGATTGTGATGAGTCCTTGATAGCCTTTATTATTACTGACAGAAAGATCAGTGGTCGAACTGACAGAAATCCTTCAGCAGCACATCCCGGATCTCTACCCACCCTGAAAGCAACCTGGCAGCTCCTGAGTACCTCCTCAGCGCCAACCTGAGAGTCAGACATCTGAAAGTAAAAACAACAAATAAAGGAAACTTAGAAATTGAAAGTTGAATTGTGACAAATGTTTAGCAAGGGAGAAGAAATTTATCAACAGGAAAACCCAAAATAAGATTTATAGACAATTTAGCATGTAAGATCAGAACTCACAGAAGCATCGCCTACCCGGCGCCGGGCAAGCAACAAGAACCGTTATACGCTTTGTTTCCAACAATGCTTAGTGGCAGTGGCGCTGACGCTGATGTCTGTTCAGGAGCAGCGATACCAATTCTGGTATATCTGATCAGGTGGTGGCCCAGTTTACACTCTGCGGGTTGCGACATTTTCTAGATGGGAAAAGCAACCCAAATCAGATCTCATTTGTCATCGGCTAGTTGAAAAAAGAAACTGGAAAAATCAAATCATGTCCAAAGGTCATATGTCCAGCTTTAAATAGCCTGTGTGGTCAGACAAAATTTCAAATTCTGCATCAGATGATTAGCTTAATAGTCTGCCCAGGAAACATTCTGTCTATAAGTCATCAAAGTTAAACTTAAGACCACTTTTCAGCTGTAATAAATGTGTTCGGAAATGTTTTGGCCCAAATAATAATGGAAGAGTGAATAAATGTTATAGTATTCATATATCGTCACATAGCCCCCTTCTAAGGCAATTAGACCTGGAATAAATATCAGAAGTTTGAGGGGAAAGGATCTGGAAACTCAATAGCAGCTGAGGGACCTGAGAAGAACAAACCAACAAACGTACCTTCCAGACCTTCAAAACTCTTCTGATGCGTATTGCTCCACCAGTTTGTCGGTAGATCCCTAGTAATGCTTTGTAATTTCATTTCTCTGTCAATTCAATCTTATTTTCCCTGATGCCTCTGTCCAGTGCAGGTGATGCAGAGCCCAGTGACAAGTGGGACAAGTAAAAATACTAATACTAATTCTAGCAAATGACTGATTCTGTCAAAGAGTACAAATAAAATTTGATCTGTTTAACAGTCATTTAAACCGATGACCACAACCTTTCGAGTCCAATACATTTTTCAGTCCATTAATTCCATTGTTGAAACGAACAATTTAAAGGCATTCCACCACTGGACTTGACAGCCAAAGGCAGTTTCTTCTGATTTATCCACATGTGTCACATCCCTAAAGTCTTACAACATGACCAACTTCCCATGGGTATTTCCAAAGTTTAGTGAGGCACGGGGAACTTAAGCTACAGCCATGCACTGCCGAGGACTGTGGTGGTCTGTTCTGGTTTATCGTGATGTATGGTGAGAATCTCCAAAAGAGCTAAAAAGAAAGAAAATGGAAAAAATGAAGGGAGAAAGAGAAGAGAAAGAAAAGAGAGGGGATCATAGTAGAGGAAGGAACTGACTGTGGGGACAGTGCAAAAGGAAAGCGACATTCAACGAAGTCTAACCCAATTGCGAATCACAGTCAAGAATGACACCACATACATACCATTTATAAATGATTTTATATTCGTTTTTCTTATTTTCAGTTATTTAAAAAATATTCTAAAAAATAATAAATGATTTCAATTTAATAAAGCAAGGAATCTAAATGAATCATTTAATTTAGGCCTTTTAATGACACAAAAACAAACTGTGAATAATAATTAAAAAGAGATTTGACGTTTGGTGTTCAGCCTTCTTTATTATTTGATTTACTCTTATTTCGAGGAATCTTCATTTCTACCGCCTCTACTTGTTTTGATTAATCCGGGATCTGTTTGGCTAATTACGCTGGTGCTGGCTGGATGAATAACAGAAACAGTACAAAAAGGGTTAAAATGAAATAACTCCCTCTGAATATGAAAGTCGACTTTGTTATTAACTCTATGACTCTTTCAGTCAGAATGCTCTTCTACTCATGCACAATTACACACCTGTCTGATGTCAGAATTTGTCATTTCCTAAACGCACAGCCCATAGAAAGTTGAACACCTGAACTTCAGGGTTTGTGGGATCTGCTGGACGCTTCGTACTATCTTCCTTCCAGCACGCGGCAAACGAGGGTCTGAGGTGAAATTGATTTTCCACCCCAGAAGACGCGACCACTATAAACTGGAGCTGCCGTCACTTGATCTGGGTAACATAAGTTGAGGTGCGCTGCCATGACTCTGGAACAGACGCCTGAAAGCATCAGCGCCAGCGCCGGCGATGCCGAGATCCACCACTATGATGAGATTCACCACCCCGCTGGGTCCTGCTGCGCCCGGATTCTTGATGGTGACAATTCTGTGAGTCCTGATCAAAGAGATATTTACAGTTAGGTCCATAAAATATTTGGACCAAAGAGACAACTTTTTCAATTTTCTTGGTTCTGTACATTATCCAGTTCGACTTAAGTGAAACAACCTGATGCAGTTGAAGCGCAGACTTTCAGTTTTAATCTTGCGGTGGTTGTCTGGTCCAAATATTTCGGTCTTAACACAATACAACATCACGCCTACAAAATTTTTGCACGGATCCTGTTAATAATTTTCTTCCTGTTACTTTAAAGGCAGTGTCCAGCCTTGAACTCCTATTTTTCAATCTTGCAGTCCCCAGACTTGGACCCTGTTTCTTAGGATTTCTGACTTCCTCCAGCTGACCTGCTTTGGTGTGAATCGCCTTCAACCATGCCAGCTGTGAGAGCTGGTGAGGAAGAGGAGTAGTGAATCAGAGGATGTCAATGACTTCAAATAATTCTGTCTCTGGTCCTCTGTCATGTGAGAGACAACTAAAGGATTCTATCACAAAACAAATTAACCCCAACCTTTAATCGTAAATGAGTACTAAACCAATATCCATTTTCTGGTACCTGTGTTTCGTAGCTGAGAATAAGCAAGGTCAATGCCTGAGAAAATATAGGAGTTCTAACTTTGACAGTTGTAAAGTTGAAACTACCAAGGATTCTTTATCCGCAAGTCCCGACGTTAATCTCCTGTGTTTCTTTGTATGCTCTTATCTTCTTTATTAAGCATGGTGTTGCTAAAAGAAATTGTTGTCATGTTCTGAGGCAACTAGAAAACTCACTGAGCCCCAAACCTCAGATCCAATATTAGCACACAGGTCTGGAAGAATGATATTTTTATCATCTAATAAGCACTAACACAATGAACTCAGCCAACACCAAACAAAACAGTAAACCCTCCTTTCTTTCCTCCTCCAGCTAAGAGGTTGCCCCACCGGGTTTCATGGGAAGTGCAGTTTCTGTCAGAGTTTTCTGGGAGGCAGTGGTTCTCGATAATGGACCTAGCATAGCTCTGTCATCCCAGCATGACTTGTGGGGAGTTCTTCTGAGTTGTTTTAGGATCCTGGTGGTCCTCCACTGACAGTGTGCAGCAGCCTTTGGGCAGTCAGGACCCCAAGAGGGATGTACACCAAGAAAATCCTCCTACAAACTTTGCACCTCCACTTAAGTCATGTTGTTGTCCAGCCAGGAATGCCTGCCCGTCCTCTGTGTCACCCAAGCACCCAGCGCAGGTCATTTTGATTATCAATGGTTGTTATTTATTTCTTTTATTTTCAATTTAGGTGCATTGTGTTGTAACACCGCGGTAAGGTTAAATACTGACAATTGTGTAACGCATACCGTACAAACATTTTCTTTCTATTATTGTTCTGTGCATATAAAACATCAGCGCACTCTGATTTACAAAGCCTTAATCAAATTTATTTAATTCCTTCATTTTTGGTTTCAAAGCAGCACAGGGTTAAAAGGCGCTTTCATTGAACAAAGTGGGCGTTTAACTTTTTTACTGCTCTGTTTTCAACGGCATGTTTAGATTTTGTCACCTATTTAAGACCCAAGCCTGACTTCTTTAGGCGTTCTTTATCTTGTTTGTCTTTATTTTAGATTGCGACTGCATTTATAGCCATGTTTATACCACTCATTACATAAAATCATTTTAGAATAATGATTCCTATTATTTTCTCATCCAAACGTTCTTTAATCCTGAAGTGATGCCAAATCTTTTATCTAATCTTGATCTACTTCAAATAACAACCAAGCAGTAAGATTCTCGTACTATATCCTAGGTTCCTCCACAATAGTCACATTGAATTCACCCTGCCATGAATAAGAGCAAACGTCCTGAAAACTGTGATTTGTAACTCTGTCTAAACATGGAGGACATTTGGAGAGCCAGACATCAGCAGTGAACTTGGATACTTCATCTGTCCACGTCAGCTCTCAATACCATCTGTCTGAAATACGAGACCACTTTACTGCTGACACACACAGGGTCTGGTATCGCATGTGATTGATGTCCCAATGCAACTGAGCAGACCTCTCCTCTCTACAAGTCGTTCTATTACTATTAAAAAATGAGGTCTGACGGCCAAGTAACAATGAGATTTAATGATGAAGGAGCCCAAAGCCCACACAGCTCGTTAAAGAGGGGCTCAGCACAACGCCCGTGTGGAGTGATGAGTACTGGGGGTCAGCTGAGTGATGGACGCTGCCATTCACACATGCCTGAAAACATAGGAAGTCCAAAACCCAATTGCAAGGGTAATTGAGTCCTAAAATTGAGGAGTTTACTACTGTGTCTGCTCCAGTAGAATTAAATGCTGAGCTGTGGCTATAAACCACGATTTCCGATAGAACAGCAGGGCTTTGACTAATCCAATATCGATATGTTGTGTCACTTCCTCTCACCAAGCCGTAGTGTCTCCATGTGGAAATAAGCAAAAAGAAATGGGAAACAGGCGCAGATTCTTCAAATGTTGAAAGTCAATCAAGGTGTTAAGCAAGTCAAATATTGTTTAGAGGAGACTTGTGTCCATAATGAGTCGCATATGCCCATCGTCAGTATCTATATGATGCAGCTGATGTCTCCAGATTTGTTCTGATGTGAGACCCCTTGATTGTGCCCTCGTCAGTCTCTAAGCAGGTTTTATTGTTCTAATTTGAACATTTCAGGGGACCGCTTTGAAACTTTAAAATGTCTTCCTTTTGTTTTTATTCAGAGCCTCAGGCTCCCTGGCAAGCAAATACCCTGTCTCCAGTCGCCTTTCCTTCGGCATCTCGGTGTCCGTGCTTGTGTTCACGACAACTGTTTCAGTCTCAGTCCTTGTGTCTCTCTTTGATGTTTTCCTTTATGGAATACTGTGACAAGCACAGCATACAGTACGGTGGTCCGACAGAGGGGGTCTCAGAGCAGGTCTTGAGCTTTAAAGGTGTTTTAAGTTTGGACGTTAATGTCTTTGGTGTCTAAATCCATTCTCGTTATAAGGTTGGTGTTCTGTTATATAATTTTCATGTTGATAAGCCTTTAATTTAGAAAAATAATAAAAGCTTAACTATGCAAAAAATCAATTTTTTCAGTTGAAAGTTCAAAGTGCTATCACTGTGTTTTTTGAAGATACTTATTGAGGAATTAGATGACCGCTGAATAGCTGAAGTCCAAGTGTGTGTGTGTGACAGCTGTGGTGTTGAGGGCACTGAGGCCAGATAGGCCTGAGCTCCATACCTCGTGATGGGTGCAAGGCAAGACGCAAGTGTGGGGGCCTGATGGGAAGGAGGTTTTAATGGCATCAGCACCTCCAAATGCATGTTGATACTTGAGAGGAGAGCCTTCAAATAGCACGTGTGGCAGGGACTCCCGTGATGGACAATTTTCATTTTATTAGATATGATAGGCTGAAATGTAAGTGAATTGGTGTGTGATGAGAATAAAATGCGATTATTTACCATGCCACTGACTAATAAACTAGAAATTCATCTCTCAAGGGACAGAGGAGCATAGACAGGGGATGGAAAATGCAGTCCCACCTGTCATCCATGCTGAATCCTTATGTGGGTAAGGGCGACATTGTGGAGTGGAGGAGTAGATGGGAGTGAGGATGGAGGAGATGGAATATGTAACTATATGAAGGATGATCTCAGGAATTGCAAACTAAAAGACATGGAGCCTGAAGAGCAAATGATCATTTAATGGAGGGCCACCTAGATTACATCATATTAGTGATAAGATTATTTTATTTGCCCCAAAGTGGAAATTAAAAATATTATAGAAACTAACATATATACCACACACACACACACACACACAGCACCCCTTTGATTAGGTATGCACGCCTGTTCACCTGTTTGTTAACACAAATATCCAATCAGCCAATCACATAAGGCAACCAACGCATCTCATCCCAGACGTTGTCAAGTGATGATCCGCTGAAGCACAAACTGATCACCAGAATGATGGAAGAATGGTGATCAGTGACTGAACCTGGCCTGGTTGTTCGATGCTGTAAATGTTTTGGACCTCAGAGATTTCAGTATCCAACACCCTCTGGGATTAATACACCAAGTCATTTCTAGGGTCTTATAGAGAACGGTCCAAAAGGAAAATATCCAGTGAGTAAACAAAAGTTCTCTGGGCAAAATGTCTTATTGGTGCCAGTGGTCAGAGTGAGAATGACTAGATTGACTTGAGTTGGGATAGAAAGGCAAATATAAACTCTCCAAAGGCACCGCCATATCCTCAGGCAGGACTCACACTTCAGTGCCATTCTGTCAGCCAAGAACAGAGAACTGATGCTACAATACGCATGTGTTCACCAAAACCGAAAATAGAAGGTTGCAAAAATGCTGCCCTTGTCTGATGAGTCCCATTTCAAGTGGACATTTGGATGTGGTAAATCAAACATTGGTGTGATAACAATGGTGCTTAGGAATGTCCTGTAATTGTATCAACGTTGTCCAGGTGTTTTTGTTGCTGGTGATGTGAGGGATATTTTCTTACACACTTGCGTCTTCAGTACCAACTGAGCTCATTTAAATGCCATGTTCACTTGAGTGTTGTTACTTTGAATCATGTCCATCCTTTTATGAGCATACAGTGTCCTATTCTACGATGGTCTTCCAGTCGGATAACCCGCCATGTCACAAAGCTCAGATCATCTCAAATTGGTTTCTTGAACATGACAACGAGTTCAATGGACTCAAATGGCTCCATAGTCCCCTAGATCTCAATCCAGTAAAGCACCTTAGGAATATGTTAGAATGGGAGATTTGCATCTTGAATGTTCAAATGAAATTCACAGCTAACTGTGTGATGCTAGTCGTGCAAAATGGAGCACAATCTCTGAGGGAGTGTTTCCAGCACCTTGTTGAATCTACACCATGAAGAATTCCAGCAGTTCTGAAGGCTAAATGGAATGAACCCGATACTAGCAAGGTATACCTAATAAAGTGGCCAGTTAATGTGTGTGTGTGATATAAGACTATAATACATATATAAAACATATATATATATATTATTTTAAAAACACATCAAAACATCTGGATTGATAACAGAGAGCTGCTGCAGCACAAGGGTTCAAGGTGACAGTAACTTGTGTTCAGCCATGAGAATATTTGAGAATCCCACAGGTTTGACGGGGTGACTGGAGATGGAGTTTCATTTGAAAACTTGCCTGTACTTTCTTGTAATATCAATACAAGTCCTGTTTAAATTTAGTCTGACATAAGGTGAGTCCTTGTTCAGGACTGTAATGTTACCCCCACCTGTATTGACACCTCCACCAGCTGTTTGGTCAGACGCTGCTCAAGGCCTCTCATCTCCTCACTTTCTATTAATTTGAGGTCACAGAGCATCAAAAAGTCATCTTGAAAGTTCAAGGTCTCTGATTTCTTGTACTCATTTGACCAGATGTCTCCTCTCTTGTAGGCCAAAAGGACCAAACAGACCAATCATTGCTCAAGAAAGAAGTCAAAGAATGTCTATTAGTTTAAAATAAAACCAAACACAGCAGCAAACTAGTTGGCTCCTTGTCACTTGTCTGATTGTCCATCTTGATTGTCTACTTGATTTCTGTCTCTCTTTGGTGACCTCAAAATAGCAGACTTGGTGCTATGAAAGCTCTGAACCTGACTGGAGTGATTCATTAGATTATCATTACCAAGGAAAGACAGCAGCTGTGAAAACAAACTTTGCAAGAATTTAGAGAGGAATCACAATTTAGGATAAGACAGAAAGAAACTGGTCAAGTCCATGTTTTAAGCTCAGGCTGACCACTGCATCGTTTAAAGGATGTAGGGACAGTAGCAATGGCAGGTCAACAATAACATCAAAAGTCTCTGAAGAACGAGCTGGAATGACATCAAGAGGGGAGGATGTGGGCTTCATAGTGGGCACAGTTTGGGGAAGAAAGTGAAGACCAACAGAGTCAGACAGTAAAGACAAAGTGGGACAACAAAGGAACTGAGGCAGGTGGTGTGGAGAGAAGATCTCATCCATCAGTTTTATTAGTAAAAATTCAAAAACTCCTCACATGTATGAGTGCCTACGAGTACAAACCAAGTGGTCGGAGTATGGAGTGTAACTTATTGTGCTGAACAGAACTCTAGACATCTGATCATTGGTAGAAATATCACACAAGGGTTTTGTCTCGCTAATTTGACAGCCTGCTTGAATTCAGACAGACGGTTTTCAGAATCTCCTAAGATGTCTGTCATTTATCTTTTCCATCTACGCTCTGTTTTCCTACACTTCATTTCTAAGAGACTGCATGGAGTCGTTAAACCAGGATGGCCTTTAGATATGGATTGTCTGATTTTCACAAGAACAACAGAATCAAGTGTGGATCTGCATGTAGAATTACGAGGACAGAGTAACCGATTGAGTGGCACAGAAATAACAACAGAAGAATTTACAGAAATATCAGAACAAATATATTTAGTGTAAGAATTTATAGCATGAAGGCTGCTTCTGAGACCCCAGGAATGACAATTTGAGAAGGTGCCACAGCACTGAGTATGGCTGAATCAAAGGGCAAACCCATTTAAAATTAATAACCCAAAAAAGATAGA
>NW_024381009.1:0-17652 GCF_016835505.1 Polypterus senegalus | reverse complement strand
TTCCATCTATCACAGCAAGCCTTCCAGGTCCTGAAGCAGCAAAACAACCCCAGACCATCACACTACCACCACCACCATATTTTACTGTTGGTATGATGTTCTTTTTCTGAAATGCTGTGTTCCTTTTATGCCAGATGTAACGGGACATTTGCCTTCCAAAATGTTCAACTTTTGTCTCATCAGTCCACAAGGTATTTCCCCAAAAGTCTTGGCAATCATTCAGATGTTTCTTATCAAATTTGAGACTAGCCCTATTGCTCTTTTTGCTTAACAGTGGTTTGCGTCTTGGAAATCTGCCAAGCAGGCCGTTTTTGTCCAGTCTCTTTCTTATGGTGGAGTCATGAACACTGACCTTAATTGAGGCAAGTGAGGCCTGCAGTTCTTTAGACGTTGTCCTGGGGTCTTTTGTGACCTCTCGGATGAGTCGTCTCTGCGCTCTTGGGGTAATTTTGGTCGGCCGGCCACTCCTGGGAAGGTTCACCACTGTTCCATGTTTTTGCCATTTGTGGATAATGGCTTTCACTGTGTTTCGCTGGAGTCCCAAAGCTTTAGAAATGGCTTTATATCCTTTACCAGACTGATAGGTCTCAATTACTTCTGTTCTCATTTGTTCCTGAATTTCTTTGGATCTTGGCATGATGTCTAGCTTTTGGTCTACTTCTCTGTGTCAGGCAGCTCCTATTTAAGTGATTTCTTGATTGAAACAGGTGTGGCAGTAATCAGGCATGGGGGTGGCTACGGAAATTGAACTCAGGTGTGATACACCACGGTTAGGTTATTTTTGAACAAGGGGGCAATTACTTTTTCACACAGGGCCATGTAAGTTTGGATTTTTTTTCTCCCTAAATAATAAAAACCATCATTTAAAAACTGCATTTTGTGTTATATTTGACTAATGGTTAAATGTGTTTGATGATCAGAAACATTTTGTGTGACAAACATGCAAAAGAATAAGAAATCAGGAAGGGGGCAAATAGTTTTTCTCACCACTGTAAGTAAGCCAAGTTGGACAAAGCAGCTATATACACCAAAGAAGGGGAAAAATTCAGTCATGCAATCTTACTTTCCTCAGATATTGCTTGTTTATTGACGGTACATTTGCAGTAAGGAATAAGCAAATGCATAATAGTCGGTCAGTTGTATCTTCCGAGCCGACGTTACACCTACACTTTTAGTTTTAATCAGGTTGGTAGTTTGTGTGTCAACCTGAGTGGTGCAATGTTGCAGAGCGCATTCTTGTCACACTATCATGATGGACTTTTCTATGTTAAGTGATCCGTTGATAGAAAACGGATAGACTGCACTAATTTTACTAGCAGCCACACCATATGCACTTATGAACAAAAAGCGCTTTGCGACTGATGTGGGCATCACCTGACATATGACATAGGTAGGCTGCAGTTAGACCCTGTCACCCATCTCATCTCGAGACACAAGACAACATCTGCTTTAGCGTTTCCGTCGCTCTTATTAAGGTGTTATTGCTTTCAGTTTACGCGCTCGCGCGACCGCTTTCTCTTGCTTACATGAGGCAGCCAAGGATGGATTCGGAAACTCCCTTGCCAACTGACGAAGATGTGTTATAAAGGTGTAATCTATGTCGACATTTTATTGTACTTTAAGACGAAAAGTTCGCTCTTGCAGTGAATTTTGTATTGATTCAAGTCCCAATATACGTTTTCAATTTTAAACGTCTCAGATTTAACAGCTTTTAATTAACCGGACGATTGTATTGTCACTGCTTTTAGTTTCTCCTTAATGTAATAAACCTATACAAAAAAAAAATCAGTTCTGGAATAAGCAGATACACCCTCAAACGAATGGGTCGATTGTTCTAATAAAGCAGGCGGCGCTGCCATCTCAGATATCCAGCACACTGCGTGAGGCAGGTAAAACTTCACGGCGCATGCTCAAAATTTTAAAGGCGTGCTAAGTGACGTCATCCAGAGCGCCGGAATGATAGACAGGACACGAGACAATTCAGGAGGATTGAGAACAATTTTAGAAAAAAAAATCCATCTCTGAAACACAGAGGGTAAGTGCTTGCAGTTTATAGACAACACTGTATAGGTGTGTGCGTTTTCATTCGCTTCACTGAGTTACTGCAATTAGAGGCGAGCCGCGCATTCGTGTCCGTCAACATATCCCGGACTTGAACCCCCTCTGTGCCTCGGTTGTCGTTGCTGTTCATTGATGTTTGTTCCCCGGTTTTGCTTCAAGTTTTCATCTCGCACTGTCGCTTCCTCCTCCTCTTTCTGTGTATGCTTTCCGTCACGACCCCCCTCAAATCGACGAGCACGAAGAGGCGGCCACTCCACACACAGCGCTTTGATTTCTTTCTTCTTTCAATTCGCGGTTCCCTGTTTAAAGACGATAGAAGAGTTGCTGACCAATCCAGTGTTGAAAAGGCAACGAGGAGTCGAAGTGAGCAAACTGGAGAAATGTCTGAGGGGATACGAGCTGAGAACAAGTACAAATAAACAGAATGGGAGTTAATTGTAGTGCTGCCATGCTGCTGTTACTTCTCCGTTAACTTTCCTATGGAAAAATAAATTAAATGTTAACTAAAAGTCCGGCGGCCACCATCATCAGTTTATCTGTATACTTATATACACGGACTAACATTCTGAAATCTGCTTAATCCAATCTAGACGGTATATTTGCATACATTGCTTAGATGAAGCAATGTATGTTTTACTTTACATTAAATATATAAAATGTGGTGCAGTCTTATTTATTTATTTATATATATATAGCGCACAATCCAGTAATGTCCGCTATTGAGTATTCGAGAATTTAACAGACATGTTTAGTCAGTCTTAGGGTAGGGGATAATCACCTTACAGTGACAATCAGTGCATAGGTACACTTACTGTAGTCATATTAGGACATATTTTATATGGATCGTCATTCCACCTAAAATTACTGAGTAATCTGAATGCCTGATCTTTAACTATCCCTATATTATTCTATGGGATCCCTAAATTAAACTTCAATAATAATTTGAGCGGAACAATTTATTTAACGTTTTTATGATTAGCTTTCAAGCCGATCATCACTTTATAATAATTGTTTCTAATTCCCTCATCCAAGTCTAAAAAAAGATCACCTAACAATCTCCCAAGAACATCACCGATCAGTAATTACCTACTCTTTAAATTTTTATATCCGGTAATTCCATCTTACTAATATTCGCCCTATACCTTTCCTACATCTCCCATATCTAGTCCAATCCCTATCTTATACCTTGCCTATCATAACCCATTCATACACATCCATACTCACTATCTCACACTCAAAAAATATAAATAAACAAAAAACATACCAAAAATACCCCAGCCAATCCTCTAAGCCACCTTGCACACAGGCTGCCGATCTGCATGATCGTAACATTCGGGTTGGGAAATATTAATTTTAACCTTAGGGCCTCCCTCACCTGGGGTTAGGATTAGAGTTTGGGTAGGTATGTTTATTGAATAGGCCCCCTCCATAAAAAATTACTTTTCTATACCAAAGACCACCTTACTCATCCAAATCAAAAATTATTGGTCCCCAGCTGAATGAATTTGAACCCCAGCCTGTTCATGTGTACCCTTTGTGTGTTTTTGCCCTTCCTCTTTCTAAAGATGTGTAGGTTTAATGGACTGGCAAGTCTAACCTGACTTATGGTTGTAGACTCTAATGTGAGTGTACCCTGTGATGGCCATTAGTGGGTTCACATATCCCATTGTCGTTTACTTTCTACTGCGCTGTGGTCGTGAGGTGAATGCCAAGTCCCATATGATGGCTTCTATCATGTTAAGCCCACCCAGAGTTTGTGGGCCTCCACCAGGCACTCTTAGGTGAACACCAAAGGCCTCTTTGATTTAATTAGAATATTCATGAGGGTCAGTAATGAGGTTTTTTTTTCTCACACACACACACACACACTTCTGGTTGCCCACAGCAAGTTAGTCTATCAATAGCACAAATCTGCAGGACGCTGTAGATGACTGAGACATACAAACCCTTAGCTATTCACAATGTCCTCTGTTTATTTGATTTGTAAAACTGCTTTGCTTGATGTTTAGATCTCATTTCATCTTCTCTTTGCTTTTCCCTGGTGAGGGTCACCCTGCCCTTTAAATCTGTGAGGTAGAATTCCAGCTCCTCCTCACGTCTGCCATCGTTATTTTTTGACCCACCCTTAAGGTTGCCCACAGCATATTAGTTTAGATCGGAGCTATTTGAAGCTGTATTTGAAAAAAATATGTACAGGTAGATCTTCACTGATCCACTTCCCTATAATCTGCTTGCTTCACTAATCTGCCATCAATGTTAAAATGCCTGGGACAACACACCCACCTACACTGAAAGGAATGGTTTTTTTTTTTTAAATTAACTTTTTAAGGTAAGTTGCTGCACGAAATTTATTCATGTAAATTCATTTATATATAATTACATTATATACTGCTCAAAAGAATTAAAGGAACACTTTTTAATCAGAGTATAGCATAAAGTCAATGAAACTTATGGGATATTAATCTGGTCAGTTAAGTAGCAGAGGGGTTGTTAATCAGTTTCAGCTGCTGTGGTGTTAATGAAATTAACAACAGATGCACTAGAGGGGCAACAATGAGATGACCCCCAAAACAGGAATGGTTTAACAGGTGGAGGCCACTGACATTTTTCCCTCCTCATCTTTTCTGACTGTTTCTTCACTAGTTTTGCATTTGGCTACAGTCAGTGTCACTACTGGTAGCATGAGGTGATACCTGGACCCTACAGAGGTTGCACAGGTAGTCCAATGTCTGCAGGATGGCACATCAATACGTGTCATTGCCAGAAGGTTTGCTGTGTCTCCTGCACAGTCTCAAGGGCATGGAGGAGATTCTAGGAGACAAGCAGTTACTCTAGGAGAGCTGGAGAGGGCCATAGAAGGTCCATAACCCATCAGCAGGACCAGTATCTGCTCCTTTGGGCAAGGAGGAAGAGGATGAGCACTGCCAGAGCCCTACAAAATGACCTCCAGCAGGCCACTGGTGTGAATGTCTCTGACCAAACAACCAGGAAGACTTCATGAGGGTGACCCAAGGGCCCCATGTCCTCTAATGGGCCCTGAGCTCACTGCCCAGCAGCATGCAGCTCGATTGGCATTCACCATAGAATACCAGAATTGGCAGATGCACCACTGGTGCCCTGTGCTTTTTACAGATGAGAGCAGGTTCACCCTGAGCACGTGACAGAAGTGAAAGGGTCTGGAGAAGCCATGGAGAACATTATGCTGCCTGTAACATCATTCAGCATGAGCAGTTTGGTGGTGGGTTAATGATTGTCTGGGGAGGCATATCCATGGAGGGTCACACAGACCGCTACAGGCTTGACAAAGGCACCTTGGCTGCCATTAGGTATCAGGATGAAATCCTTGGACCCATTGTCAGACCCTATGCTGGTACAGTGGCTCCTGGTGCACGACAATTCCTGGCCTCATGTGGTGAGAGTATGCAGGCAGTTCCTGTGGGATGAAGGAATTGATACCATTGACTGGCCACCACACTTTCCTGACCTAAATCCAATAGAACACCTCTGGGACATTATGTTTTGGTCCATCCAATGCCACCAGGTTGCACCTCAGACTGTCCAGGAGCTCAGTATGCCCTGGTCCAGATCTGGGAGGAGATCCCCCACAACACCATCTGTCATCTCATTAGAAGCATGCACCGATGTTGTCAGGCATGTATACAAGAACACAGGGGCCATACAAAGTGCTGCGTACAATTTTGAGTTGCTGCAATTAAATTTTGGCAAAATGGACTAGCCTGCCACATAATTTTTTCACTCTGATTTTTGGGACGTCTTTGAATTCAGGGCTCTGTAGGTTGATCATTTTCATTTCCATCAAAATGTGGCATCCTTTCGTTCCTAACACATTACCCAGTCTATATCAGTATAGATATCCAGGAGGATTTCTTTTTCCCATTGAGATCTGATGTGTTTTCAAAGTGTTCCTTTACTTTTTTTGAGCAGTTTATTTACCAATTGTTTTTTAGTATTATCAGCTCATTTATTTTGAATAGGTTTTACTATAATTTTGGCTTACTGCAACTAGTTAACCATGTTCAGTTTACTTAAATGTTTTACAACAATGATCTCCAGAAAATGTTTATTTTTTTATTTTAAGTAAAATGAACTCAATCTGACTTTAATGCTACTAATTACTAATAAATATTTTTGAGTAAACTGAACCTTGTGTATAAAATGAAAACATTTATTAATGTATTTAAGCTATTATTAAACTTTGAAAAATTCTAATTTAGGACCGAAACAATATAAACTAAGATTTGAAACAAAGCTTTAAGTGACTTTAATGTCACTGAAAATGAAAAGTATACAAAAAATGTTGCTTTGCCAGAATGTTTACGTACAATGAAACTGTGCATTTGAAGAATCTGAACTTTAAAACAGCGCAAAGTCCTCTTTTTAAGAGTATTACAGATATGTTTTACAAGGCAAGAACAGACACTACAGATTTGCACATATCATGTTGTTCAGGCCAAAAAGTTTAGGGGGGCAGCCTTTTATCTCTCTCTCTCAGGGGACTTTATCAGAGGGTAATGCTTAGACTTACAAGAATTAAAGGCAATATATAGCAAAAAGACGTGGGGGCTAAGTCAGAGTGGTCGGCTGGGTAATGGGTGTAACGACTTGTTTATTAAGAATAAGTTCTTCTTAAGTTTATGCTGGATTTATGTCCACGTGTCTGTTGATGCCGTTCTCATTTGATAACTAGGATTCAGCCAGCTCTCATCTCAGTTAAGTGTATGTCCTGTTGATTTAGTGTGTGTATAGATCAGTGATCGTAAGTCCTCCCTTCTGATGGCGTTGCGGTGTTCCTGTATAAATGTTGTGATTCTTTTTGATGTTTGTCCAATGTATACCGCTGAGCAAGAACTGCATGGAATGCTGTAAACTGCGCTTCGTGTTTCTGCTGTCGGTTTCTTGTTTTTAGCATTAAAGAGGACCGTGCGCAGATTGTTCACAGGCTTGTGTGCTATTCTGACGCCTGACTTGGCCAGGATGCGCGCTGCACCTTCAGACACATTGTGGTGATAAGGGAGTGAGTGCCAGGTGGGGTGGGGGTTCTGATTCAAGTCAATTGTTTGTTGAGTTTTTTGGCGTCTTCTGTGTAAGCTTCGATTAATGAATGTTTTTGAGTATCCGTTTGAAGTGAAAAGGTGGAAGAGATAGCGTCTGTCTTTCATTTTTGTTTCCTTCGTATTACAATGGGTGTGGACTCTTCTGAATAGAGTTTTAACACAGCTCCGTTTATGAGATATCGGGTGGTTGCTGGCGAAGTGTAATATCTTGTCTGCGTAGCATTCTTTATGGTAAACACTTGTGGTCAAGGTGGCGTCATTATTTCTTTCAATGTTGATGTCCAGGAAGCTGATGTGTCGGTTCATTTCTTTCTCCATTGTGATTCGGATTGCAGGGAATATTGAGTTGATGTGGTTGTGGAGTTCATTCAGCTGATCATTTTTTAGTATGACGAATGTGTCGTCTACATAGCGTATCCAAATTTTGCTGCAGTCATCTTTCCCTTTATCCTGATTAGTCTCCCAGTTCCCCACAGCATGATGCTGCCACCACCATCATGCTTCACTGTAGGGATGGTATTGGCCTGGTGATGAGCGGTGCCTGGTTTCCTCCAAACGTGATGCCTGGCATTCACACCAAAGAGTTCAATCTTTGTCTCATCAGACCAGAGAATTTTGTTGCTCATAGTCTGAGAGTCCTTCAGGTGCCTTTTGACAAACTCCAGGCGGGCTGCCATGTGCCTTTCACTAAGGAATGGCTTCCGTCTGGCCACTCTACCATACAGGCCTGATTGGGGGATTGCTGCAAAGATGGTTGTCCTTCTGGAAGGTTCTCCTCTCTCCACAGAGGAGAGTTTAAATTCTATTTTTAATTTATTATTTGCACATCATGTTGTTACACTGTGGACCCTGAGCTTCACAATTTCATATACTTGTATATGGTTGAGATGACAATAAAGTTCACTTTGACACTTAAGTGTTTTTGAATGTTTATTTCAATTACAAGATCATTATCTGATAGCGTACAGTATTGTTGAGCTTACCTGTGTACTTCACACAAACATGCACACTAATGATTCTGTTAAATGATTACTTCATTGTTGTTTTATTGTATGCAAAACTCTTCAGTGGACTGTTCTCTACGTATTTGAGAGCGTTGTTAGTAGGCATATTTGGGGTACGTGGAATTTTCTGAGAACGACTTCTTAATCAACGATTGAAGACCGTGACATGGAGGCTTCTTTAGTCTGAAAACTCAGTGTCCGATGCATTCTAAAACATTTTATATTTGGATCACAATGAATATCTCTATGTTTAGCTGGCACGGTGGCGCAGTTGTAGCGCTTCTGCCTCGCAGTAAGAAGACTCGGGTTTGCTTCCTGGGTCCTCCCTACGTGGAGTTGCTTTAGGCGGAGTGGTGGCTCTGAGACTAGGGATCTGCACTGGCAATCGGAAGGCTGCCGGTTCGAATCCCGTAAATGCCAATAGGGACTCCGCTCTGTTGGGCCATTGAGCAGGGCCCTTAACCTGCAATTGCTGAGCGCTTTGAGTAGTGAGAAAAATGCTATATAAATGCAAAGAATTATTATTTCCACTACGTTGTTAAGAAACTCAGTTCATGCATTTTAGTTAAATGGGTACATTAAGCAAATCTGGTGGCTTGCCATATAGTGCTATTAAGTTTAAACACTGTTAAGAGTCCATCCCTGTAATGGCGGTGCAGTGAAGGATGTCTTAGCAGCTCAAGTCAGGTTAGTTAGCTCTTTACTCCTCCAGAAGGTACGTTCACTGTTAAACAGAAAAAACCACAATCAAATGTGTACTGGGAATGAAATGTTTTATAAAACCTGGTCCTGCAATCAAACAGAGCGGTTGGCTTTGTAGGTCACTGGGTGACTGACCCCATTTTTGCAATTTTTTTTTTCTTTATCGGTTACCATGCAAAGGGTTTAGTCCAACCTGCCCCCAAGTAAGTAGAAGGTAAGCCTCATAAGCGACGCGCGTCAACTTAAGCTAGCAAATCCATTATTTCGTTTTTCTGTTGATGGCTGTGTGTTTTTAGCAGAGTTTCGTTCCTCTGGTATTCTCCCCATCGTGACATGCGTCTGTTTCTTAACACAATCCTGAGACCGTCCTTGTATAAACCATTAAAAATAAATAAATAACTAAGAACACAATTCTGGGACCCAAACAGTACGTCTGTGTTTCATCCAAGTAGTGAATACTGCTGACTGGGATTGATTTCCATCATTAAGGTCAGCAGTATTCACTACTTGAGTTAAATATGCACACACTGTTTGGGTCCCAGAATTGTGTTGGGATAACAGGCAAGACCCCAGTTAGAGGAGGTCTGCACTGAGAATCTTCTTGAAGTCCTTAACTCTTTGATCTGAAGGATGTGTTGAGTCATGAAATTAAAGACAGAATCTCCCCAGTGTATGATTTTTTTGCTGGTGAAATTTGTGTTGTGTAAAACCAGAAAACAGGAATTTTAAAGAATGGAGAAGAGCTTCAGAAGATAAGCAGGTATAAGTCAGGATTCAGAGGTTAGCCTGCAGGGAGAGCCATTGATATGATTGGATACATTTAAATAGCTAGGATATCTAGGAGTGGCAGCTCAATGGAGGATTAGATGGAGAAACAACCCATAGAGTGCAGTGTGGATGGAACACATGGAGGAAGGTATCAGGAGTATTGTGGTGATTGAAGAGTTAAGATGAAGGGTAAAGGTGAGGTTTTTAAAACCGTAGTAGGACCAGCAATGATGTATGGAGTTGTGACGTGGTGGGCAGTAAAGGGAGCTCAGAAGAAGCTGAATGTGGCAGACATGAGAATGTGGACATGGATGTCTGGATTTACAAAAAAGGACCAAACAAGTAATGAGACAATCAGAAGTACAACAAAAGTGGGAGAGACAGATGTAAGATTATACTGAAAAGTAGTATGGACATGTAATGAGGCGAGGCAATGAATATGTGGGGGAAAAGGAGAGTACTGGGGAAGAGAAAGCAATGGAGCCCAAAGCTGAGGTGGCTCGATTAAAAAGAGATCTGAAGGAAAAGAGCTTAACTGATGAGGTTCAGGACTGAGCTGTTTGGGGACGGCTGATGAAACGCATCAACCCTCATAAAAGTGGGAAAAAGATGAAGAGGACGAAGTAGTTGTGAATACTACTGACCCCCAACTGTGTGAGGTGGTCTTCTCCTCCAGTCTATTAGACCTTCACTCCACTCCAAATTTTGTTTGCCATTTAATACGAGTGATGAGTTACTGTTAATATATTTTAAAATGCCTGACTTGATGTGAACCTTAACTGAGAGGGTGTTGTGAAGTGAAATGCAGATATCGTTACATATGAATAGTGCACTTTTGATCAAATTAAATCCCTTTTCTTTTTTCACAGAGAGACAGAAAAAGCTGCTGTTCAGATTACATCTAGATGGATATAAAAAAGGAGACGTGTGAGGCTGACATAAATACCAAAAGAGTAATGGCTGTAAGTGTTAAGAAGGAGGAGTGTAAGTGGGAGTCCATCCACCCTAAACAGGAGAGTCTCCACATTAAGGAGGAGGACTGTGAGACAGGGTTAGTGAGCATTAAAGAAGAGGCTGAAGAGACGTCTGTCAGCATTGAGACAAACATTTGTAAAAGTGTGCAGAATGTCAAGGAAGAGGACCATCAGTGTGGGGGTGAAGATGGAGCAGAGACCGGGTTAGTCTCCTCTCACAGCAGACCCTGTGCATCATCAGAGCCTTCAATCCTGGTGAAGTCTGAATCATCACAGCCTGACACACAGAGGACTGAAGACCCTTCATCCGTTAGAATTCAGGACGATGAGCCGCCACCTACAAATCAAGCTGATAAAAGTAAGAGTTAGTTTTAGGGTTGGGGGGATTATGAGCCTGAAAAGGAGGTCTAGTACGCTTTATGAGAAACACTGAAATGGAGTTAAAGGTGTGTTGTTACATTGTGTGTTTAATGTCCTTTGAGAGTTCTTCTCTGTTAATTTTGTAAGGTTTAGCGTCTTGCTGCTCTCACATTGTAGCTGTAAATTTGTTCAAACACTCTAAGCCTTTCATCAGTAAAAAGTGTTACACAAAAGTAGAATTGTAAGGAAAAGTTGGTGAATTCTTTGAAATTCCTTGAATTTCTGCATTAATTTCTCATAACAGTGCAGCCCCATTAACAGACAAACACAATCATCTTCAACTAATAACACCCAATTGTTAGTCAGATGGTGTCAGCCATGAGCTCTTTAATTCAGGAAGAGTGAAAACAAACCCACTGGGCCCAGTTGGCATCTCTCACGCTGCCTTAATGAGCCACTGGGAGATGTGGAAATACAAGCTTCATACTGGAATAAAGCTCGCCAGTCCTATTCATTTAATTCTTCTAACAACAAAAAAATAAATCCAGTCGAGTTGGAAACACAGAAGGAGTGCCTCTCAGGATCTTTTACTGTGCATATGGCCAAGCAGGGCATCCAAATGAATAAATATTTCCTGACATAATAAAAGTAAATAAATATATGTATACACACACATACAGTGCATCCAGAAAGTATTCACAGCGCATCACTTTTTCCACATTTTGCTATGTTACAACCTTATTCCAAAATGGATTAAATTCATTTTTTTCCTCAGAATTCTACACACAACACCCCATAATTACAATGTGAAAAAAGTTTACTTGAGGTTTTTGCAAATTTATTAAAAATAAAAAAACTGAGAAATCACATAAGTACATAAGTGTTCACAGCCTTTGCTCAATACTTTGTCGATGCACCTTTGGCAACAATTACAGCCTCAAGTCTTTTTGAATTTGATGCCACAAGCTTGGTATCATCTGTCAACTTAACCAGCTTGTTACTTATATGTATTTGTAAAATAGTTTGTATTTTGTTATGCACATAATTATGTACATATTCCCTAATCCCTTTTTTAGTTATTAAATATGTGTATAATCAGTCCGGAAATGATGATATGCATATGTCAGAATTTTTATTTCTATGTTATTATTGTTTTATGACCATTTATAATTGTACCTGCCCACAGGCAGTACATGTATTCACCGATATTGAGCTGCACTTCCAAATACATGCATTTGCTTTCCAGTATGCAAATTTTGAAAAATAGGTTGTGTCAAAGGGTGATTTTTTTCATTTTTGTTTTGTTTCTCCCCAATGTGAAATCCATTTATTGTACAGTGTTACTCCTGTCTGGTCACCCATAGATAACTTGTATAAGAGGAGGTGTCAGACACAGAACAGTCCATGAATGGCCTCATGACAGTCACGACTCAATCAAACATGGATAGGATTACTAGGCCTCACCCCTACAACCAGGCCTGTGAGTGGTCCAGCATAGTCTGAGAAAGAGACGTGGAGCCATCCTGTGGGCTGAGTTGAATGCAATGACTGTTGGGTATCAGCAGGAGTAGGATGTGTCTGTGTATACTAGTCCTTGATGAATAAAGCTTGCAAGTTTCAAGGTAGGGGGCTGTCAAGAAACTGTTAAAGCCCAATGAGGCACACCCTGTGTCGTTTTGTTTTTTTTTTTTTTTTTTTTTTGTTTAGGGTGTGCAAGAAATCAGTTGTCGTTTTTGTTGTTTATGCCTCTCTGGCGTGAAGTTGGAGCTCCAGCTCTTGGGAGGGACTGAGAGTACCTGCGACATTCAGTGGGACTCCTCTCTGCCCACAGCATTGGCTCAGAAACAAACCAATCAATTAAACGTGAACTCGCTTTTAGTCTTGTGTTGTCTCACTGCCGAGTCCTTAGGTGGGTGTCTGGGCACTCTGAAGGCCTCACCTGGATGCTTGCTTTGGATGGATGCCTATAGTGTGAGTTTCTTTTATTGCATAAGAAAGTCATCTCACCGAAGTTTTAAATGGAGAACTTTCACCCTTGTTTTTGTGAATGCTATTCAGAGCATAATGCCTTGTGGCGGGCGGCTGGGGGCTGTGTCCAGTCGAGATGGACCAGGAGAGGGACTATGCCTCCCCTGGACCATGACAGGGCAGCCGCCCTGGTTTGTGTGGGGGCCTTGGGCCCCTGTAGGGTTGAGCTTCCATTGCCAGGGGGTGCCCAGAAGATTGTGAAGCCCTGGATGTCAGCACTTCCTCCACACCCGGAGGTGCTGTCGGAAGTATTACCAGGGACACCGGAGAGCCTCCGGGTGCTCATGTGGCACTTCCGCCACACCAGGAAGTGCCACAGAAAGCTCATCAGGAGGCACCTGGAACACATCCGGGTGGGAATAAAAGGGGCCACCTCCCTCCAGTCATCAGCTGGAGTCGAGTGTAAGAGGACAAAGCTTGGAGGAGAGGAGTGGAGGTAGCAAAGAGAGAGGACTTGAGAGAAGCCCAGACTTGAGGGTGTGTGGTGCAGGGACACTGGGTTGTGTGCGGGACACTTGTAAATAGATAGATAGATACTTTATTAATCCCAAGGGGAAATTCACATGGTTCAAATAGTTACTGTAAATAAAACGTGTGTGGTGTTTGAACCATTGGTGTCTGCCTGTCTGTGTCAATGCTCATCTTTCCACAGCCTTTTTAGAGATTTTGGATTCGGTACATGAATGGGTACCATCTACATGCTCAGTAGACCTACTGGGAAATGTCCACAGTCATTTTGGAAGGGACAGAGATATATGGGTGGACGTGATTGGAAGGAATGACCTGAATGATTTTAGACTGGGTGGTGAAGTGTTATTGGATTTCCTTGCTGGTCATGCATTGTCCATACCAAGCACCAGGTTTGATCAGAGGGTTTGTCACAAGCGTATCTTGTACTTGAATACCCTGAGACAGTGGTCAGTGATTGACTGTAGTTGTGTTTTTTACTCCTACTTCAGATTTTCTGGACATTTGGGTAAATAGAGGTGCTAAGCTGTCAACTCATCACCACACCACAGTACTGCGATGATTCAGGTTGAGACCCAAATGGGTATAGAAAGCCTCTGTTCAGAATGACTCCAGGGGAGCTCCACCAGCATCACAACAGGGGTGTAGAGTCTAAGCAGGCCAAATTCAAGACCCTAATGATAATACCAGGACACTGTAAGGAGCTCAGTCCTACACTTACTCATACCTGTCATGGTGGCAGACGTTGGAGTCGCTGGAGGACACGAACAGCATGAAGCTCAAGAAATGGGCCTGTCATGTAATGTTAGAAGTAGAATCTGCTGCTGTGACTGAAATGAACCAAAAAGGGTGTCGGCCACCAGTCTGTGATTAATGACAACTACAGAGAGAGTGAGCTACAGTGGTTTGTGTTAATGGCAGAGTTCAGTAACTTTGTTCATTTACCTTTGTTTAGTTCAATTTATTTCTTGTTTAGCACTCCTCCCTGAGGAGAGACTTGGAGTGCTTGAAGTTTTATGCTTTGACAGAAAGAATTAAAAAGGTATAATTTACATTAACATAACAGTCACATGTACATTAACATAACAGTATCTTAAACATGAACACATTGACATGTCATGAAATTTGCAGTGAGATGGCACATTTTGATTTGACTGGCGTTAATTAATCATGAGAGTACACGTCCATTAACAATATAATGGGAAGAATAAATGTCACCGGAGTGTCCCAAAGCTGACCAATCCTGGTTTCATCTGCCACTCCCTATCAGAGCAGACACAAATACTGTAACTCTGAGGATTCTGGTTTTTCTTGACTTATTCTTTTCCAGACCACTGTAGCTCCTGTAGGCCTGTGCATAAATATACCACATTGTAAATTCTTCTGTTTTTCTGTGGTAACATTAAAAAGGTATTTAGATATATACCTTGAACTCAATAATATTAATAATTCTTTACATTTAGATAGCACTTTTGTCACTACTCAAAGCTCTTAGTGAGTGGGGAGCCACATCAACCACACCAATGCATAGCATCAACCTAAATGATGTGATGGCAGCCATTTTTGTGCCAGTATGCTCACCACACTTTAGCTAATAGGTGGTGATGGGGTGAGAGATAGGGGGTGATCAGGGGCCTTGAATGACTAGGCCATGGAAATTGGGGTTCACTGATCCATATGAAGTTTGCCCAAGGATCTTTAATGACTACAGAGAGTCAGGCCTCATTTTTATGTCTCATCCAAAGGGTGGTCCCACTGCACTGGGGCATTGAGATCCACATTCAGAGCACAGGGTGAGCTCCCCCTGCTGTCCTCACCAGCATGTCTTCCAGCAGCAACCCAAGGTTTTCTTAGATGGTCTCCCATCCAAGTACTGGCCAGGCTTGAACGTGCTTAACAGACATTGTTGTCATATAATCAGTTGTTGTAATACAGAAGGTAAAATTTAATAAGTTGGGCATCTGTGTCTGCGTGGGTTTCCTCCGGGTGCTCCGGTTCCTTCCCACAGTCCAAAGATATGCAGGTTAGTTGCATTGGCAATCCTAAATTGTCCCTAGTGTGTTCTTGGTGTGTGTGTGTGTGTGTGTGTGTGTGTGGCCTGCAGTGGGCTGGCGCCTTGCAAGGGATTTGTTCTTGCCTTGCGCCCTGTGCTGGCTGGGATTGACTCCAGCAGACCCACATGACCCTGTGTTAGGATATAGCAGGTTGGAGTTTTATGATTGCTTATGCTCTTACAAGGTTGTTCATAGTTTCAATAAGCATTTATCTAATCAGTGAGATGAACATGACCTTTTTATTTTTCATTTTAAATTTCATACAGGAAACAGACCTCACTGTTGTTCTGAATGTGGCAAACGATTCAATCGCTGCAGTGTTCTACAGACCCACAAAAGAACTCACACTGGAGAGAAGCCCTATTGCTGTTTGGAATGTGGCAAGCAGTTTTCAGAAAAGAGCATTCTTACAAAACACAAAAAAATTCACACTGGAGAGAAGCCCTATTGCTGCTTAGAATGTGGCAGACAATTCTGTCACAAGAGCAGTCTTCAGACCCACAGTAGAATACACACCGGAGAGAAGCCATATCGCTGCAGTGAATGTGGCAAACAATTCAGTTACTGGAGTTGTCTTCAGAAGCACAAAAGAATTCACACTGGAGAGAAGCCATATTGCTGTTCTGAGTGTGGAAAGCAATTTAGCCAGAAAGGTGGTCTGCACAGACACAAAAGAATCCATACTGGAGAGAAGCCCTATTGTTGTTTGGAATGTGGCAGACAATTCTGTCACAAGAGCAATCTTCAGACCCACAGCAGAATTCACACCGGAGAGAAGCCATATTGCTGTAGTGAATGTGACAAGCAATTCTGTGACTGGAGTTATCTTCAGAAACACAAAAGAATTCACACCGGAGAGAAGCCATTTTGCTGTTCTGAGTGTGGAAAACAATTCCGTCAGAAGAGTGGCCTGCACAGGCACAAAAGAATTCACACCGGAGAGAAGCCATATTGCTGCTCAGAATGTGGCAAGCGGTTTTCACAAAACAGCATTCTTACAAGACACAAAAAAATTCACACGGGACTGTTTGGAATGTGGCAAATGATTCTGTTACCGGAGGAGTCTTCGGAGCCACACTAGAATTCACACTGGAGAGAAGCCATGTTGCTGTTTGGTAATGCGGCAAATAATTTTGTCACCATCATAATCTCCAAAGCCAACAAAAGAATTTCCAGTGGAGAGACCTTGAAGATACACAAAGGAAATGGAATGGTCTGAGAAACCATGCTTAGACCAGCTGCTAACTGGTCCAGATGCCACACCAAACCTCTGTCTTAAAAACTGGGATATGGATAAGTATATAAATGTGTTACAATCACTGCGGCACCCACAGGTGACACCAAAGTGAATCACCACAGGAACAACTCTCCGATTTTTAAAATCTGATCAAAGCAAAACCCATCGCCTCTTAACCTGCCTGTCTACCAGGTATAAACTCTTTACAGCAGTGTTTCTTAAACTATGAGTCACAACCCAAATTGAGTCGTGGACATGTTTGTGGTGGTTTGCCACATGACTGTAGTAAAGTTAGCCAAGTTCGTCCAAGAGCAAATTATATCTGTTTAGCATGGGGGAAAAAAATGCTGTTAAGTCATTGCAAAGATCTTTTGTTTCTTTAGCACGAAAATCTAATAAGTATTGCCCACCAGACAACCTTCCCCATCACAACCAGTGAAACAATCAAACTGAGATGACTGGCAAGCAAGAAAGCAAATGCACGTTTAAGAAAAGGGGGTGAGAGGACAGAATGACAGATGAGATTAGCGCTGCGCTTCCCTTCACCACACAGTTGGGATTGTCAAAGAAATGAACTGATGTGGCACAAGAATGGCAACAACAAAGGGTGAGTCAATAGGATCGGGGTGTGTGTGTGTTGTATACTAAAATCAGTTTCAATGGACATGGTCGATAGATCATCGTGTGCTTGCCATTTAGTAGTACGTTGAGTCAAAATCTGTAGTAGAGGTGCAAGGAAGAGTCTGCTTTAAGTTTAATGTGTTTTGATGAGGAAGATTAGAATACCTTCTCATCACACCATTCTAAAGGGCTTCGATAAACCTCAGTCTATTGGTAATGTGATAAACACGTGTGGACCACTGGGAACAGTAAGAACACCGGAAAATGTGAAAACATCGAGACGAGGTGGGGACATTCAGC
>NW_024381008.1:0-77656 GCF_016835505.1 Polypterus senegalus | reverse complement strand
TCCTAGACCAGTAGACTGGGGCCGCATGTCAGTCTCGTCAGAGGATCAACCCGTGTCCCTTTTATCAGAAAGGCGGTGTCGCCTTTCCCCAGTTGGCGTCCAAAGAAACTGAGGCAAACCCTTTCCCCTTATATACTAATTAGGGTGTCCTTCCCCAAAGCGGCCTACGTGGAAGCAGTGTATGCAGAAGTGATCAGTTCAGCATACCCCTCCTTCCAGGGGACTCCTTTATTTTTCTTCTACTCGGCCTTGAGACAGTGCCTGATACCAGAAGACACAGTAATAGCTACATGTGAAAAAGCCTTAAGCCTTGCTGTATCTTTTAGAACATTTCTCGGCTGTTTTCCCAAAACTTTGGGTTTCTATAGCTGATTCTGCTGGCGAACGCCCATCTGCTCTCCTGATTCCCCCCCTCTCTTTATTTCACCTTTGTTTTTTATAGAGAAAAATCCTTCCATTAAAAGCTTTGCTAGCTTGGCCTGGCGTAGCTAAAGTAAAGATTATAAAACAGGATTTTCTAATGGCCAAATATAATCAAAAAAAATTGCTCAGCCTTACCTATGAAATATAATCCCGATTTGGTTTGGAGCGTACAGGTTTGTACCAATCCAAGCAGCACATCGTGAGGCATCTTTATCTATTACTTCAATCCATAGCAGTGCCACTAGCAATATGCCGGCGTCGTTGCGATGCTGCTGGTCGAAACTTCTAGTAATTCTATCCCCGTCCGTTGCGGTCTGTCGCTACCCGATCTCGGTCCTCCCCGTTGTGCGGCGCATGCTCAAGAGCTACTATTACGACCCTACCCGATCTCGTTTTCTACTTAGCAAAAGCGAGTCCTCACCCGATTTGTCTGCGCTACCGCTCTCTGCTTAATTAAAATTCATTTCCGCGCTGCCCGATTTGTTCTGCGCATGTCTAATGTTTTATGACACCGTCACTCGTCAGTTTTGAATTGCACTTGCGAGTCATTTTGTGTTGGCGATTATCTCCGTCTGTAAGTGGACTTCTTACTGGAAAAGATGACAACTTTTGAATTTTATAACGTCTTGGAAAAATATTTGTCTAAAAATTTTTAACCCCATTCAAATGAAGAGGGGCGAAATGAAATGCGGCGTATGTCTGTAAACTTTATAATGGATAGGTATAGCTTTTGTGGTACATCGTATTGATGAAAAAAGGGCCCTAAGTTTTTCCTTTTAAGTTGCTTTTGTGGTTTAACTGTGAAAGTCGCAGCATTTTTCCGTATTTGGTTAATGGATGCATTTAATTTATTCGTAACACTCTATTAGCATTTGGTGGTGTGTTTCTTTTAACATTTGTTACATTTTTCATCTTACAGGTGAACGGCATGCTAATAATTAAGCAAAAAATGTAATCGAGGTGTCGAATTAGGAATAGAATTAGGAGTGCCGCCTGACCGCGTGTAAGTGTCCCCTCCAAAGCCATCGATATTTTTTATTATGTTGATATCAGTTAAATCGTTACAATAGTTTCTCCATAATAAGTTAAAAAATATAATAATGAAGGCTAAATTACATACAAGGTAGCAACAACAAGTTATAAAGAAAGCAAGATGCAGATAATAGCGTAAAATTGTTAATAAAGCAGATCAGAATCTTACCGTTTTAATTATTTTAGTGTTTTTTCCTTTTTTAAAAGCTATTTCTAGATATTAATGTCCATACAGAAAGATGTAACAGAGGGTTTAACGTTCTGTACTTTAAACTTATGAATATGAAATTTATGAAGCAAGGAAACCACAGTTGCTCCATTTTCTAACATTAGTCTTCAAAATTGTACACAGAAGAAGAACAAGAATTAAACAGTGAGGTATCGGTTGTTATTCAAGACAGTAAAAGTAAATCTTCAAAACTTTGAATAGGATAGAAATAAAGAATCTGTTTTTTCATTTGTACATAAACTCATTTTGTGTATTAATGTCATACTTATGAATTAATTTTAGTTGGGTACTATTTTTCAAATTTTAGTGATTTCTTTAATTTTTTAGAAAATTCTATGGAGACAAAGGAAATTTTTAAAAATTTATATCCAAGCCATCAGAAAGTGTGGTTTTGTCTGATGTGGCACAATGACAGGCTGGGCACCTGCTTGTCATTTGTCATGGCTTATCATCATGTGCTGTTGGTTTAGGAAGACTACTCAACATTTTACTGAATATAATGGAGGCTTGCTCATAAAATAACATTTCTTTTCCTGCAGTTTGGAAATCCAATTGTATTTTTTCTTGACCCAACAGGATGCCCGGTGTAACCAGCCTTCCAAGTGGCTGAATGGTAACCAGCCTTCAATTTAGCTGAACAGATGCCAGTGTACCCAAATTCTGAGACACAACTGGATGTCCTTTTCTTCTGCTTTAAGATTTCCAATTCAAGATGATGTGCAGTTCATGTTAGATTTACTATTTCTAGAGGTAAGACTACTGAGGCTTTGTTTAAAAAAGTAATTTGTGCAAAACCCTGCAAAACCTCGCCATATTTATTATTTGATCTGTAATATTTTGCTGCCTTGAATACTGTACTGCACATTTGCTCCTCTGTCCAGTAACTCACAGCTTTTAATTTTAGACAGAAACCCTCAGAGTGTGAATCCTCACAAACACAGAGACTGAGGAGCATCAGTACCAGCAGTCACTAAACAGGATGTTGTTCTGTTTTACAAAATAACATTTATGTTCTTGCCAGTTACTGTGCTTTTGCTGGATTTTGAAAGAGCTTGAGACTTAATTTGAACTTAACACAAATCTAAGGAAGGAGAGAAAATGAAGATGTTTTCATGTAAGTAACGGCACCTGAGCACATCACATTAGAAGTTCAGATATACAGAGATTGTAACAACAATGTCTACTGTATGTGTAATGTAAAAGGAGAAAATGATACTACATGTAATGACATTGTTGCTGGGGTTCTTCGACATCCAAAAAAAAAAACAGTAATTTAAAAAGATATTATTAGTCAGACTTTACTCTAAGCAGACCTTTATGTATTGTGATGGTTTACTGTATTAATAATAGATCTACAGGTGAACCAAGAAAAGGCTGTAGAACAAGAAGCAAGAGTACACTTTATTATTGTTTGAACTCCATGAGTGAATATCTACTGTGTTAATGTTTTTAACAGTTACGCGTTACAGTTACGCGTTATGGGGCAGCAGTTCAACAAGAAGGATGGAGAGATGTGTGCCATGTTGAAGTAGAGGCTGCCCTCCTGCCGGTACTTCTAGAATCCTCCATCTCAATCTCTGCTCTGATCTGCTGTGCCTTGCCAAGTGATCACGAGGTATTGGCCTTTTGGTTTTTTCTCGGTCTCAATACACTGGCCGCCTGTCTCTTGTAGAATTGATTTCAAGATTATATTAAATAATTAGAAGGCTTTTGAGTATTTTACACCCCTGCCTGTATTTTGGAGTGTCTGCTCCCAACATCTCTTTTCTCAAAACGTTGCTTTACTTTTTATTCCAAGATCAACCATAAAAACTGGTAGCTTTCTGTACTCTATATTTTTGTAGAGCAATTTGAGCAAGACTTGTAAGCAAAGGTGATATAAAATATTATTAGTGAACAAATATTAAAGGACAGATCAGGAAAAATATCAGTTTAAATAGAACACATTTTTTATGGAATATTGCTGGATAATAACTCTTTGACTCTGAGTATCATTTTTTCATAAAGCTAAAATAGCATTTTTCCTTTTTTGACAAATTTAGTGATTCACTTTTATTGTGTTCAAAACCTTGGCTAACTTTTTGTTTTTAATACTAAGGTAAAAATCTGTAAATATTTGTGTTCTCCTTCCCTAATAGTTTTTAACACCTCCCCTAGTTGGCCATTTTCATTGTAGTTGTGTTCTAGTTAAATGCATTTCCCATTTAAACATCTTTATGATTACTGAATTTTCTACTCATAATATATATACATATAAATATGGGTGTGTATAATTTTTTTTGAGAAACATTGTTCACAGATCTTTCACTTTTATTTTTAAAAATACCATTTATTTCTTCAATAAAAAATGTATGAATAAGTGTATTGTATTTCCTTTTTTTAAAGTTATAAAAATGAATCGGCTCTTTATCAATATGGGTGAATAAAACCATTGACATGAGATGAATCTGCACACAAACAATGGTGTGTCATGTTGATTAAACTTGTAAGGATGAATATCACTGCCCTCCGTCCACATGTTGTTCATCATAAACTGAACTACTTCATGCTGTTTAAATTCTGCTCAGTGGAGAATATTTTATTTTACTGCTGTTAAATTCAGTTCAGTTTTATTATATTAATCGGTAAGTTCATTTCTCAGCAGGTTTTACAGAGACACCTTGAAATAAAATTAAAAACACATCACTAAGAACAAACATATTACAAATGTGAAGTATAGCAGCAAGCACTTACTGTATATAAAAAAGATCAAATAGATTGATTCAAGTGATACTAGCTCATTTCCTTAATTTAAGTCTGTGGATATAAAGTTAAACTTCTCTGTAAGATTAATAGTCACTGGAATAAATGAGGATTTGAACCAGTGGCTTTATGCTCTTCATTTCTTCAGCATCTGACCTGATTGCACAACTCAGAACGAATTAAAAAATTTTAACAAGTGGACAGTCACAGTTAATACTAAAGGGGAAAGTCAGGACAATGCAATGCAACACTGTGTTAATTCTTTTCTTTTTTGAAAAAGGACCATATATTTCTATAAAACTGGTTGGATACATTAGGTTTTGTAAACCTGATGCCTTAAGACAAATTGCAATTTTATTAATAATAACTGATGTCTAAAGATATTTTTAAACAAACACAATTTGCTCATAAGAGGGAAATTGCAAAATAGATCAAAACTGAAAGGAAACTTTATATGATTTATTACGTGAGTGTGAAAATAACACTACATACTTTATATAACACACACACACACACACACACACACACACACATATATATATATATATATATATATATATATATATATATATATATATATATATATATATATATATATATATATATATATATATATATATAACTGGTAGTTGTTTATTAAACTTCCTGAGCTGAATTTTTGCTAGCGAGGCACTAGCACCTACATGCAGCTATACCTAGCTAATTAAGTAGACGAACACTGCGTGTCCCATACACCGCACTACCCAGAGTGTCTCCATAAATCATTGCATAGATTGTATATCTAGCAAGACACAGCTCTGTCCTTTTCTTTACCTCTTTATTAGAGCAGAGAGTCAAAAACAAAGCTTAACACATTGCAAGGCCATTGCCAAGGTCATTCATAAAGACATCTTTCTCCATGATGGTAACTGTTACACTTTTATATAACTGGGATGCAAAGGAACCAAACCCACCCAAACTAACTTGACATAAACACATAACATCTCTAATACAAAAGAAATCGACTGCCTTGCTTAATTAACATAAAAAGTAAACTCTACAGAAATACCCATAATGCACCATGCTGTTAGCGCTGACTGCCGGGTTTTTACTATATATATATATATATATATATATATATATATATATATATATAGTACTTGCCAAATAATACAAAGAGCGAACAGCATGTATTTCGCTGTAATTGGGGCTCATCGGATGTGCACACCTAAGCTTCCTCTTATGGCGATCAACATTGGACATCAACGTTCGCCACAAAGGCTGCTTCGCTTATTTTGCAGATGAATATTTTTATTTTGGTCAACTTATGTGGAACTAAAATGAATATACGGTAATGTCAAGTTGTACTGCATGCACAGTTCTGGTCGGGCCGTGCCGTTAAGTGGAGTTTTTTTGTTTTTAATGTTTTTTCATTAAGCGCATGCGGTGTATGTCACTACCTGGTTCCCGTTGCCGGCCCGATCAGCGTGCGCGTGCATATTGAAAGGCTACGTCATCATACACTTTACTGTACTGCTCAATCTATTTAACGCATGCGTGAACACTTTACGGCATGTTAGGCTTTCAATATGTCTGCGCGCATCCATGTCGCTACCGATCTGCGGTGCCTACCCGATCTGCTGCGCGATGCGCACGCGCAGAGCTTTACTATTACGACCCTGTCCGATCTGCGTTTTTACTTTTGCGACATGAGTCCCCATCCGATTTGTCCGCGACGCGCTCTGTGCTTAATTAAAATTCATTTCATGACGCTGCCCGATTTGTTCTGCGCATGTCGAATGTTTTACGACACACGTCACTCGTCAGGTTTGATTTGTAGTTGCGAGTCATTTTTGCGTTGTCCTTTAACTCCGTCTGTAAGTGGACTTGTTACTGGAAGATGGCAACTTTTGAATTTTAGAACGTCATGGAAGATGTGTCGCCTGAAAAATTTAACTCCAGTCGAATGAAGAGGGAGCGAAATGAAATGCGACGTGTGTCTGTGAACTTTATAATGGCCATATACAGCTTTTTGTAAGTACATCACTTTTAGTTAAACCACTTCGTAATCTCGTGGTTTAATCGTAAAAATCACAGCATTTTCCGTGTTTGGGTTAATGGATTAATATATGTATGTCATTTATTTCGTAGCATTCTATTAGCATTTGGTGGTGTGTTTCTTTTAACATTTGTCCACATTTTTTTTTTATCTTAAAGAGTGAACGGCATCCTAATAATTAAGTAAAACAATGTAATCGAGGTGTCGAATTAGGAATAGAATTAGGAGTGCAGGACTGACACTCGACGGGTGTAAAGTGTGCCCTCCAAAGCCATCGGTATTTTTTTATTATGTTGATATCAGATTACATCAATGCAGTAGTTTTTCCATAATAACGTTAACAAATTATAATGATGAAGGCTATATTACATACAAGAGTAGCAACAACAAAGTTATTACAAGAAAGCAGGATGCGGATAATAGAATTACAAATTGTTAATGGATTACTTTAACCTTATTTAGTAGAAAAAAATTCCATGGTTGAAAACAGGCAATTTTAAAATTTATATCCAAAGCCATCAGAGAAGTGTGGTGTGCGTCTGATGTGGCACAGTGACAGGCTGGGCACCTGGTGTTGTCATGTGTTATAATCTTATAGAAGTTCACATACATACATTAACTGAATATAATGGAGGAGACTTGCTCCTTAGAGAACTTATTTCTTATTGCTGCAGTTAGAAGTACAATGCCCCTTTATTGTATTTTTTCTCTTGACCCTACAGGATGCCCGGTGGTAACCAGCCTTCCATGTGGCTGAACAGATGCCAGTGTACCCGCATTCTGAGACACAACTGGATGTTCTTTTCTTCTGTTTTTAAGATTTCCAGTTCGAGATGATGTGCAGTTCATGTTAGATTTGCTATTTCTACAGGTAAGACTACTGAGGCTTCCAGTTTCAAAAGTAATGTGTGCACAATTCCTACAAAGCCTCCCCATATTTATTACTTGATCTGTAATATTTTGCTGCCTTGAATACTGTACTGTATGTCTGCTCACTCTGTCCAGTAACTAACACGGCTTTTAATTTTAGACAGAAAGCCTCAGAGTGTGAATCCTCACAAACACAGAGACTGAGGAGCATCAGTACCAGCAGTCACTAAACAGGGATGTTGTTCTGTTTTACAAAATAACATTTATGTTCTTAAGTTACTGTGCTTTGTTGTTGGATTTTGAAAGAACCGAGACTTAATTTTAAATTAATACAAAACTAAGGCAGGAGTGAAAAACAAAGATGTATTCATGTAAGTACTGACACCTGAGCACAACACATTAGAAGTTCAGATATACAGAGATTATAACACAATGTCTACTGTATGCGTAATGTAAAAGGAAAAAACGATGTTACATATAATGACAGTTAAGTTGGGGTTCTTTCAACATCCTACAAAAAACCAAAGTAATTTAAAAAAATATTATTAGTTAGACTTTACTCTAAGCAGACCTTTATCTATTGTGATGGTTTACTTTGGTAATAATTGATCTACAGGTGAACCAAGAAAGGAGGCAGAAGAAGAAGTGAGTACACTTTATTAATGTTTGAACTCCTTGAGTGAATATCTACTGTGTTTATATTTTTAACAGTTACAGTGAAGTAGAAGAGTCCGCTCGTGTTATGGGGCAGCAGTTAAAGAAGGAGGACAGAGAGATGTGTGCCATGTTGAAGTAGCGGCTGGCCCTCCTGACACTTCTAGAATCCTCCATCTCAATCTCTGGTCTTATCTGCTGTGCCTTTGCCAAGTGATCACGAGGTATTGGCCGTTTTGTCTCGGTCTCATTACACTGGCTGTCTGTCTCACTTAGAATTGATTTTAAGGTTCTATTAAATAATTAGAAGGCTTTGAGTATTTTAGACCCTGCCTGTTTTTTCGAGTGTCTTCTCCCAACATCTCTTCTCTGAAACGTTGCTTTGCTTTTTATTCCAAGATCAACCATAAAACCAGCAGCTTTCTATACTCGTGCAACAAAATCTGGAGTGCTTTGCCAATAGAGAAGTGCCAGGCTACAAATGTCAAGCATCTCGAAAAACTTCAACAAGCCCACTTTTCTAATTTGGCTTTTTCTTAGTTACTTGCATTGGTTAGTAATAGATTAGAAATGGTGCTGTGTACACTTTGTAAGCTCTGCACTGGGCACTAACCTCTGCGGTTTTTCTGTTTTTTTCCAGTGTATTGCAGTGGTGCCCCCTGCGTCTCCACCGTCTGTTAAATCAACTCCAACTGTGTGTGATAGAAGAAAAGTTCACAAGATGTCCTGAAATGGAATTGTGATTGGACTGAGACGGCCACAATCATGTATGCTGGGATGTGCAGAGGGGGCTGTGTGGGCTTTGGCTTGGGACCCCCAGAGGTTTATTATCTCCAGTGTCCTTGAAGGCTGCAAGTTTGTCTTTGTCCCCGGCCATTTCACCAGGCAGTGTATTTATTACAAAGGACAAGGACCCTCCGTCTGCTTCTCATTTACTTTTATAATGCCTTCAGTTTTCTTTGTAACTGTATATTTTTGTGGAGCAATTTGAGCTACACTTGTAAGCAAAGGTGATGTAGAAATATTATTAGTGAACAAATGTTAAAGGACAGATCAGGAAAGATGTCAGTTTAAATAGAACAGAATTTTTATGGAATATTGCTGGATAATAACTCTTTGACTCTGAGTAGCATCTTGTTCATAAACCTAAAATAGCATTTTTCCTTTTTTGACAAATTTAATGATTCACTTTTATTGTGTTCAAAACCTTGACTAACATTTATTTAAATACTAAGGTAAAAATCTGTAAATATATTTGTGTTCTCCTTCCCTAATAGTTTTTAACACCACCCTTGTTGTCCATTTTCATTGTAGTTGTGTTCTAGTTAAATGCATTTCCCATTTATACATCTTTATGATTACTGAATTTTCTACTCATTATATATATATAGTATGTATAGTATATAGTATATATACAGTACATATAAATATGGGTGTGTATATAATTTGTTTTGAGAAACATTGTTCACAGATCTTTCACTTTTATTTTTAAATGTACCATTTATTCCTTCAATAAAAATGTATGATAAGTGTATTGTATTTCCTTTTTTTAAGTTGTAAAAATGAACTGGCTCTGTGTCAATATGGGTGAATAAAATCACTGACATGAGACGAGGAGTCTGCACACCAACAGCGGTGCGTTGTGTTAATTAATCTTGTAAGAATGAGTATCACTGCCCTCCGTCCACATGTTGTTCATCATAAACTGAACTACTTCATGCTGTTTAAATTCTGCTCAGTGGAGAATATTTTATTTTACAGCTGTTAAATTCAGTTCAGTTTTATTATATTAATAGGTAAGTTGGTTTCTCAGCGGGTTTTACAGAGACGCCTTGAAATAACATTAAAAACACATCATTAAGAACAAATGAATTACAAATATGAACTAGAGCAACAAGCACTTACTGTTAAAAAAAAAATAGATCAATAGATTGATTCAAATGATAACAGCTCACTTCCTTAATTTAAGTCTGTGGGTATAAAGTTAAACTTCTCTGTAAGATTAATAGCCATTGGAATAAATGAGGATTTGAACCAGTGGCTTTATACTCTCGACTCCTTCAGCCTCTGACCTGACTGCAGAACTGAGAACGAATTAAAGAATTTAACAAGTGGACTGTCACAGTTAATACTAAGGACAGGGACAGTCAGCACAATGCCATGCAACACAGTGTTAATTCTTTTCTTTTTTTGAAAAAGGACCATATATTTCTATAAAACTGGTTGGATACATTAGGTTTTGTAAACTTGATGCCTTAAGATAAATGGCAATTTTATTAATAATAATTGATGTCTAAAGATATTTTTAAACAAACACAATTTGCACATAAGAGGGAAATTGCAACAATAGATCAAAACGGAAAGGAAACTTTATATGATTTATTACGTGAGTGGTAAAATAAAAACACTACATGCTTTATATAACATATATATATACATATGTATATACATACATACTATATATATATATATACATACTATATATATATATATACATACATATATATATATATATATATATATATATATAGTACCTGCCAAATAATACAAACAGTACACAGTGTATAGTTCGCCCTAATTGGGGATCATCAGGTGTGCACACCTAAGCTTCCTCTTACGGCGATTAAACATTGGACATCAATGTTACGCCACAAAGGCTGCTTCGTTTATTTTGCAGGATAAATATTTTCATTATGGTCAACTAATGTGGAACTAAAATGAATAAACCGTAATGTCAAATTGTGCTGTATGCACAGTTCCGATCGAGTCGTGCCGTAAAGTGATTTTTTTTTGTTTTTAATGTTTTTTTCATTAAGCGCATGCGGTGTGTGTCACTACTTGGTTCCCGTTGCCGACCCGATCTGCATGCGCGTGCGTAGTGAAAGTCTACGTCATCACACACTTTACGGTGCTGCCCAATCTGTTTAACGCATGCGTGAACACTTTACGGCATGTTAGGCTTTCAATACGCCTGCGCGCGCAAATCTGGTAGGCACGCAGATCGGGTAGCGACAATCCAGCAGGCGCGTGAATCGCCTAGCGACGAGGTGGAAGGCTGAGTGTTCGACCTGCAGCCGGTTACAATTGAAAAGTAACGCTGACATTTCACCTTAGTCAATAATAAGAAAGAACAACCCAGTTAATCAGAAATGACGTGGCTTTAGACGATGCAAATGCAATTCATGTTTTGTAAATTGCGCAGTATTTTAATGAACGTTACATCTCATCATTGAGTTCTTTTCGTGTGTGTAACAAATCAGCGAATGCCTCGCGCTTCTCTCCAAATTCTTACCGACATTTTACGTGAATTGACGGAGCTCATAACAGGTTCCGCAGGCACCACCGACCGGCTGGCAAAACAGAGAGACACGAGTGGTCAGTCCGGGTCCCGTGCACGGGGCTGCTGGGTGGGGTATTTTACATTCTTTCACTACCGAAAGGCCAAAGAAGGCACCGCGGATTAAAGAAACCCCGATCAACAGCGAGCTTCGATTTTTAAAGAAAGCCGGCAGCGCACCGAGCCGCAGATGTGCAGCCATCAGGCGGACAATCACGGAGTAGAAATGAGCAGCAGCGCGGAGTGTGCGGACATTAAAAAAGTTAAACATGTGAAGAGCAGAGCGGGTACACCGATGAGGATCTCTGACGACTGGCTACCCAATGCCCTCCTCATCTTCTCGCATATGCCGCAAGTACGTACCTGTCCCGTGTGGCTCAACCCGCGTCTTCCACTCGACTGACCAGCATGTCCGTGGGCTCCTTTGTTGGTCTCTGTCTCTGATCACAGGGGGTCACACATCAGCCTGACGGATTTAAACAGCAGTGCGGCTCGAGTCAGCGCTCTGCTCTCCAGGGGGCTTCATTTTCACTCCCCACCAGTCTGTCTGCCAGTATCAAATATCCACACGTCTTACCAAAGCAGAAACAGTCATAAAACTAACAAAACATAAGAATATAAAAATAAAGATATACAGATGTTCAGAAGGGAACAATAATAAAATACATAAATATCCATCCATTTTCTAAATCAACTCGGGTTTGTGGGGCCGCTGGAGCCAATTCCAGCAGACATCGAGCCCAGGGCAGGAAGAACACCTGGTGTCACACACACACACAGGCCACATTAACACACCAGTTCATCTCTGCTGCATATCTTTAGAATGTGAGAAAGCGGATCCATCGGGAAGAAACCCACAGTAACACGGGCAGAACATGTAAACACCATGTAGAGAGAAGTTAGAGCTTCAATCCCAGCCTCATGTTGTGAGCTGCCCTTATACAGATATATAAATATTCACATATACGTTCGCCTAACTGTACAATTAACTATAGGCAAGTATATTAAAAATAACACACATGAGCAATCCATGTCATTTTACACCCATTTTGTTTTCTTGTCTCGCTTTCTGCATCAACTGCTCTCTCTGCCTTCTGGTCTTCCTTTCTCACCAGAACGTCCAGTTTGATTTTGTCGTCCAGTGTTTGACCATTGTGGACGAAAACTCAGACTAGACAGCAGGTGCGGTTATAAAGCAGCTTTATTTTTCAGAGTCACAGTGAGAAAAGTTTCAGAAAAGCAGACAATCAATACATAAAAGCGTCAGGGCTCTTCTGAACCCCATCTGTTGGGTGGGGTCCAGTTTTATACCCCTAGAATGTGTGATTTAATATCAATATAAAATGCAACAGTCAACATTTTATTATACACAATGCCCCTTTAATGTCCCTTGTAAAACTTGATTTCTTGGCCCCTTTTGTTATGGCGTTCAGATGCAAGCTAAGGGAAAACGTGATAAGGCAGACTCATATGTGGAATGCTCAGACCTTGAGTCCTTTGCACAAATATTTTTCTGTTTGCTAAAACAAAGCTTTTACATGGTTTAGTAAAGCTTACATCTCAGACATGAATTAGTTCAAGGGAATGAAGAGAACATTCGTCTTCCAAATTCCCCCCTTTTTGTTTAGCAAACAGAAAAATACTTGATCAGGGGAGAGGTGAGTGGGAAAAAGTAGGAGAAGGGGATGGAGTGGAGTGGGCGGAGGAGTGTGGGGTAGCTGTGCTGATCTGAAGCATTTTTTCTTCGTGTAAGAAGTTAGCTTTTGCCATAGAGGCAATAAAATACTTGGATACGATGAATCTTATCAAGGGAACAATGCAGCAAGCTACAAGCAGGAGAACGATAAAAGCAACTGTAAGAGAGATGAAAACTGACTTAAGCCATTTAACCAGGCTGAGTGGAGGTGTGTTCTGACTCAGGACCCACAACAGTGGCTACAGCTCAGCTAAATGAGCCACCAGAAACCTGCAAACAGGAACAAAGCACAAGGAGTCCCCGGCGACTTGGAAATAAATCACCCTAAAATGTCCAAATATTGCTGTTCTTATAGCTGAAAGTGCATACAATTTTTACTATTATGTTCTAGAAAATAATCTGTAGGAAAAACAAAAATCCAGCTTTCTTTCAAGCTGTGCTTTATATAGCATCTTTCATACATTTATCAGTTCATCCATTTTCTAACCCAGTTCAGGGTCATGGTCATCTGACACCTATCAAAGTTGTAGGCACTGGAACCCTTGAACTGGATGCCATCCTATCACAGGGCACACTTGTTCACATGTCCATAAGAAACACCAGGCAAAAGTAAATTATCAAGTTAACCCAGTTTTTACATCTTCAGGATATGGCAGCAAACAAGGACACCACAATCAAGGGTGCCATCTTTTGCAGTGTGAGATGTGAATCCAAGCAGGCAGTCCCTAAACTTTAACAGCGTGTGTGTGATATCCCGTGTAGTGGGAAGTGGCCCCAGCCTACACTCTGGACATCTGATAGTTCATGAACCGAACGGGATCAAATGGAGAGATGAGACACAGACAAAAATTGAAGGGTGAATGGTGCAAATTTATTTACAAGAGTGCTGTACACAAAAAAATATAGTAGTGTCAGGTGGGCTTTAAGACACAGTTCTTCAACCCTGACTCTTCAAAAATAAATAAAAACAAACAAAAAGGAAAAATATGGTGTATTTACAAAAACAGTGCACTCCTACAAAAACTACACACACGCTCCAATAACGAAGGTTGTCTTCTTTTATCCCTGGTTCAAGACGTTCCTCCAGCAGGAAAGAAATATGCACAAAAACAAGTGTGTGTATATACAAAAATAAAACAATTGCACCAAACCCAAAATCAAAAACTCTCCCAGCACCAAATAAGTATATATACCTCCACCAAAAATCATCACTAGGAGATATATAACTCTATATACAAAAAAATATATGCAAAAGCCGCCAAAATTACAACTGCTCCTACAAGTAGCTCAGCAGTGCTTATTCCTACCTCGCTCTTAGGTCCACTGACGACCCCTGTTGGCCGGTAACTCTTTAAATATAACCGGCAAGATTGTCCAGCCAATCTGCCAACATGTCTACCTCATGCACCTATCCCGGTAGACGGTAGCGCAATCACGCCACACGCCGCGACACGCCCCGAGCAACTATGTATTTAAAACCAAACTCCTGCGGGTCGCGCGCGCCTATAAACCCTCCAGTACAGCCAACGGCTATGCTGAGCTCAAGCACGCTCGTTGCTGACTCACCAGTAAGTAAACCATTTTTGACATTATGGGATCCCCATCTCTGATTCAAACCAATGCCGGCTTTCTTTTAGGCGCGCGCACTTTAAACCGCCTGCACTAGGCAGGCTGCGAGGACACCGGAGTGTAAAAATGAACACATGCGGCGGAGCCCGTACTGGCCATTATACCGGCCCCACGTGTGTCCAACACCCCGCGCCTCACAGCGCTCACCCGCTAGACGGCCCGTGTTCCCGCGACAGCGCCTTGAACACACCAATGGTAAGTGCACTTTCTTATAGCGAATATAAATGCTGCTACATACTTAAATTTGGTAAGACGCGACCCGCGCATTACCACACACCCTCCCCCTTAAGATTACAGGTCGCAAAGTCGGGACAAATAATCCGCCACGAGATTTTTTTTTCCCGACACATAGCGTACCTGAAATTTATAAGGCTGGAGCGACAAATACCAACGGGCCACACGTGCGTTTGAATGTCTCATTCGCTGCATCCATTGCAAAGCCCTATGGTCACTCTCAACTACAAACTCTGTTGACAAAAGGTAATATTTTAAACTATCTATTGCCCATTTAATAGCCAGTCCCTCCTTTTCCAACACTGCATATTTCTTTTCTCTATCAAATAGCTTCCGACTGATAAACAAAATAGGTCTCCTTTCTTCTCCTTCCCCCTGCATTAAAGCGCCCAAACCTTCCCCTGAGGCGTCGACCTGTAAAATAAAAGGTTTGGAAAAGTCAGGACAGTGCAGTAATACATTTTCACAGAAAACTTTTTTCAATGTATTAAAAGCATGTTCACATGTCTCTGTCCATTTGATGTTTCTAGGGGCTTGGTTTTTCAGGAGGTCAGATAGGGGTGCTGCAATGCTTGAAAAGTTCGGAATGAACCGACGGTACCACCCACTAGTCCCAGAAAGGAACGGACCTGTCTTTTTGTTGCTGGCTGCAGACGATTCTGGATGGCAGCCACTTTGTCAACCTGAGGACGAATAATACCGCCCCCTATGGTGTAACCCAGGTATTGCACCTCGTCCTTACACAAAACTGTTTTTTCTGGGTTTATCACCAAACCAGCATCTTTTAGACGGTCGAAAACTTCAGCAAGGTGCTTTAAGTGGTCTTCCCATGATTGACTAAACACTACCACATCATCAATATATGCTCTAGCGTAGCCTTCTGCTCCTTGCAGCACTTTGTCCATCAGGCGTTGGAAATTGGCAGCTGCCCCATGTAAACCAAATGGCATTACGGTGAACTGGTATAGGCCTCCAGGCCAAATGCGGTAAGTGGCTTTGACTCTTCTGTCAGTGGTATCTGCCAATAACCTTTACATAAATCAATAGTTGTTAAAAATTTAGCAGGACCCAACTGCTCCACTAATTCATCTACCCTTGGCATGGGGTAGGCATCAAAAGCAGATATTGCATTAACTTTTGAATAGTCTACACAAAATCGCATTTGTCCATTTTTCTTTGGGACGAGTACAACAGGACTACACCATTCACTCACCGATGGTTCAACTATTCCAAGTTGTTTCATTTGCTCCAATTCCTCCTTGAAGACCTCCTGCAAACGTGCCGGGATGCGGAAATACGCAGTTCTCACTGGACCTGGGGAGGTAAGTCTTATATTATGTTGAATGAGCTCAGTCTTACCAGGCAGAGCTCCAAACAAACCCTCTGGAATGATCTGTTGGATTTCCTGTCTTTGTCTGTCACTCAGGTGTTCCAATGAGGGCAACAGTACAGCATCTGGTCTGGATGGCAAATACTGTTCCTCTGCCTCATCCTCCTCCAAGACACTTCAATGAGAAACTGGAATGAAGGGTTAGTATTCTCATGCCAAGCCTTTAACATATTGATATGAAATGTCTGTTTTGGCTTCCGTGGATGGTCAGGCATCTCAATCTCATAAGTGACTGGACCTTTCTGTGCTGTCACCGTATAAGGCCCCTGCCACTTAGCTAGTAAGCTGCTCTCAGTAGTAGGCAGCAGTAAAAGTACCTTTTGTCCAACAGCGAGGTTACGTTCTCTTGCGGCTTTGTCATACCACGACTTCTGTTTGGTTTGTGCCTTCTCCATATTTTCTTTCACCATCTGGGATAGGTAAGCAAATTTTTCCTGTAAGTTGAGCACAAAAGTTAGCACATTCTTCGATTCTGCTCTGTCTTTATCTCCTTCTAGAGTCTCTCTTAGAACACTGAGAGGACCGCGAACGTATCGACCATATAGCAGTTCAAATGGGGAGAATCCAGTTGATGACTGCGGAACCTCTCGATATGCGAAAAGCAGGTAAGGTAACCATTGGTCCCAATCAGACCCAGTCTCATTCACAAACTTGCGCAACATCTGCTTCAATGTAGCATTGTATCTTTCTACAAGCCCGTCAGTCTGCGGATGATAGGGTGTGGTCCTTAATCCCCTGATTCCTAACAAACTATTTACTTGTTTCATCAGTTTGGAAGTCAGATTGGACCCTGATCAGTCAGAAGCTCTCTGGGAATCCCTACCCTGGAGAATAGCTGTATAAGCGTCCTAGCTATACTACTGGCATTGGTCTTCTTGAGGGGAAAGGCTTCAGGAACCGTGTCGCATAATCACACACTACTAAAATGTATTTATAACCAGTGCGGCTCCGCTCTAAAGGCCCGACCAGATCGACTGCAATCCTGGAGAATGGCTCTTCAACAACTGGCAGTGGTATTAAGGGCACCTTATCTCCCCTTTTCACAGGTCCTACTTTTTGGCACTCGCACATTCTTTAATGTATTTTGCCACATCTTTTGTCCAACCCGCCAATAAAAATGTCTAGCAAGCCGTTCTGATGTCTTTACTTGCCCCATATGTCCAGACCAAGGGCTGCTATGACTAAGAAAAAGCACTCGCTCTCTCAGATTCTTCGCAACACAGTCTCTGTCCACTCTCATCTTGGTGGTAAAGTATGTCATGCTCTATGACAAACTTTTCTCCGTTTTAGCCTGGAGTCCCTCGCAGCCTTGTCAAAACAAACACGCAAGCTCGGGTCATCACGCTGAGCGGCGGCCACATCACTCGGGATGTCAAAGGCATCACCTGGAAGAATAGTAGGAGGTACAAAGTTACCAGCCTTCTGGGAACGCCCCAGAGCTTCTCTTGCCTCCTCTGACTCGGCTTTATGGTACGTGCGCGGGCTCTCAGTTATTGAAAAGGGCAGCTCATCCCAATTGTCATGGGATCTCTCCTTCTGCTTGGCTGCTTGAGCCCGTGTAACCACAAGTGCCTCTGCCTGCAGAGCACTCTGCAGCAAGTCTTCTATACCCGGCACGTCCAACCCTAAAAGTACTGGGTATGGCATGTTATCAACGATTCTCATTGGCAACTCATAACCTACACCTTTTATCTCCAGGTTTATCCTTACCAGAGGATAGGTGACCTCTTCACCGTGAACACACCTCAGAACTACGCTCTGCCCCGACTCAACCACTTGGCCCTCCAGACACTCTCGTCTCACCAAAGACTGGGTGCTTCCGGTATCTATCAGTGCTTTGTACTGCCGTCCAGCTATAGTAACCCTCACCATCTTCTCCCGGTTTACTAAAGGAGTCTCTTTGTGGGCAGGGGACAGGGTTCAAAACAAAGCTTTGTCTCTCTCTTCTTGGGGCAATTCCTATGAATGTGGCCTTTTTGGTTACAACCGTAGCAAATCACTCCTTCCCTATAAACTCTTCTCTCAGGTAGGTGGACTGCACTAACTGGACCACGACCGTATCAACCCAGACATACCTTTGGGCTGTTCCATCGGTCTAGGTTTCATGCTGACTTTGTCTTCTCTTCGCAGATTCCTCGGACGATGAGCTGCCAAAACACCTCTGCAAGGTCTGCAGCTTCCTTGGAGGTTTTAGGTCGATGTTCCTCCACCCAGGTCCGCAGTCTGCCATCGAACACCTGTAAAAGTTGTTCTAATAAAACAAAGTCAATTATTTGATCCACAGTGTGTTTATCAGGTTGTAACCATTTTGTACAAAGTTCTTTAGGAGTGCCAGCAGCTCCTTCTGAGACTGTCCATGTTCCCACTCTACAGAGCGAAATCTAATTCTATAAGTTTCTGTGCTAATTTCAAATTTTTCTAGGATGGCCCCTTTAAGGCTGTCGTACCTCAAAGACTCCTCCGCTGGCATGGCCAAAAATGCTGCTCTGGCTCTCCCTGTCAGCAAGGGTACCAAACGGACTGCCCATTCCGACTTTGGCCAGCCACATACTGTCGCCATCCTTTCAAAGGTTGTTAAATAGTGCTCAATGTCCTCAGGCTCGGCAAACGGCATCAGGCGAGGATAATCCATGATTCTCACTGGTGAACCTCTGCTCCTCTCTGCAGGTTCTTCTGAGACTTGCGACCGTGACTGCTGTACTAGATCCACTTGTCCCTGGAGCTGGGTGAATTGGTGTTGGAGGCTCTTGAAACGATGTTCCAACCGCCGATCCTTGTCCTCCTGGACAGCTATGAACTGACGCAAGAGTGTTTCCACAACTCTGATGTCACCGGTGCTGGTGGTATCCTCTGTAGCCTGAGCTGTACTGGAGTCAACTCCATGTCCCCGATCAGGAGTTTCCACTCCAGCCTGTTTTTGGAGCCATACTGTATCCACAGTCTTCGCCTGTGCTCAAAAATGTTCTCTCTCTCCAACTTGATCTATCCCACCGCTGCCACCAAACTGTGATATCCCGTGTGTGAAGTGGCCCCAGCCTACACTCTGGACATCTGATAGTTCATGAACCGAACGGGATCAAATGGAGAGATGAGACACAGACAAAAATTGAAGGGTGAATGGTGCAAATTTATTTACAAGAGTGCTGTACACAAAAAAATATAGTAGTGTCAGGTGGGCTTTAAGACACAGTCCTTCAACCCTGACTCTTCAAAAATAAATAAAAACAAACAAAAAGGAAAAATATGGTGTATTTACAAAAACAGTGCACTCCTACAAAAACTACACACACACGCTCCAATAATGAAGGTTGTCTTCTTTATCCCTGGTTCAAGACGTTCCTCCAGCAGGAAAGAAATATGCACAAAACAAGTGTGTGTATATACAAAAATAAAACAATTGCACCAAACCCAAAATCAAAAACTATCCCAGCACCAAATAAGTATATATACCTCCACCAAAAATAATCACTAGGAGATATATAACTCTATATACAAAAAATATATGCAAAAGCCGCCAAAATTACAACTGCTCCTACAAATAGCTCAGCAGTGCTTATTCCTACCTCGCTCTTAGGTCCACTGACGACCCCTGTTGGCCGGTAACTCTTTAAATATAACCGGCAAGATTGTCCAGCCAATCTTCCAACATGTCTACCTCATGCACCTATCCCGGTAGACGGTAGCGCATCACGCCACACGCCGCGACACGCCCGAGCAACTATGTATTTAAAACCAAACTCCTGCGGGTCGCGCGCGCGTATAAACCCTCCAGTACAGCCAACGGCTATGCTGAGCTCAAGCACGCTCGTTGCTGACTCACCAGTAAGTAAACCATTTTTGACATTATGGGATCGCCATCTCTGATTCAAACCAATGCCGGCTTCCTCTTTTAGGCGCGCCGCACTTTAAACCGCCTGCACTAGGCAGGCTGCGAGGACACCGGAGTGTAAAATGAACACATGCGGCGGAGCCCGTACTGGCCATTATACCGCCCCACGTGTGTCCAAACCCAGCGCCTCACAGCGCCACACCGCTAGACGGCCCCGCGTTTCCGCGACAGCGCCTTGAACACACCAATGGTAAGTGCACTTTCTTATAGCGAATATAAATGCTGCTACATACTTAAATTTGGTAAGACGCGACCCTGCGCAGATTACCACAGTGTGGTGTCGACAGCAGAACTTGGAACGGTCCTCTCCACCGATTGTGATGCCAATGTTTCCTTCGAGTATCTCTAACTAAAATCCAGGTTCCTAACGGAATCGGGGAGTCCTTTGATGGAGGATTACTTCTCCAGGCCTGATTCACCTGCTCGTGTTCTCCTTCAGAGAAGCTCAGAGACCTGTAAGACTGGAAAGAAGATCATTGTCAACAGTGTGCAGTGTAACATTACCTATGACCATGCCGACTGGCATGGGCCGTCCGGTCAGAATTTCGAATGGTGACAGCCCTAACTGCCGATGTGTTCTTCCCCTTAATCCCATCAAGGCCAGAGGCAGAGCATCAGGCCAAGGTAAGTTTGTTTGCTCACAGATTTTAGCCAATTTAGATTTCAAGGTGCCATTGCATCTCTCTACTATGCCCCCACTCTGAGAATGGTATTTGCAATAATGATGCACATTTATCTGAAGCCAAGTAGTCAATTCATCAATCACAGAATTTACAAAATGACTACCATTATTAGTCTGAAATTTCTGTGGTATTCCCCATCTTGGAATGATTTCCTTTATCAAAGCTTTTGCCACAGTTTTGGCATCTGCATGTTTGGAAGGGAAAGCTTCCACCCATCGGGAGAACACATCAACAGTTACTAAACAGTATCAGTACCCCTTTGATGGTGTTAATTCAATGAAGTCCATTTGAAGGTGTTCGAATGGACCCATTGGGTTAGGTGTAACGGCGGGACTTACCTGGGTGCCCTTTCCTACATTAAACTTTTGACATAATGCACAGCACCTGCAGAACTGCTCTGCATATGTAGAGAAACCTACAGCTTCCCAATGTTTTTCATCATCTAGAACCAAGGCGTCTTTTTCAGGATGGTCTAGGCCATGGGTGATTTTTCCATACCTGGAAAAGAAGCTTTAGGAAGGAAAGGTTTGTTAGTTTGCTTATGGGTCCAAACTCCATCAGAGAGGAACCCTTCTTTGGACCATTTTCTCTTTTCTGTGTCTGTGGCTGCACTCTGTAAAGAAACAATTTGTTTATCAGTGACCTGGTCATTTCTCTGTTGGAATAAAGAGATTGGTGTGTTATTATACGCAGCCCGTTTAGCAAAATAATCAGCTAATTCGTTTCCTTTGCTGACAGGATCCTGTTTCCTGTGTGAGCTTGACATTTAATGATCACTAGCTTTGATGGTTTCGTTATGGCCTTTAAGAGGGATTCTTTTAGTTTTTGATGCTGAATGGGCTTGCCAGTATTGGTCTTGAATCCCCTGAGTTTCCATAATGCCCCATGATCATGGCAGACTCCAAAAGCATATCTAGAGTCAGTATAGATAGTTACAATCTGTCGTTCAGCATGCTCCGCATGTCTTTTAACTTCATCAAAAGTGGCACTATTCCCATCCAATACAGGACGTAAGCACCTTATTCTGAATATCACTTCTGAGTCCTGACACAAAAGGTGGAACTGCTGCCTTGTTACGGTCGTCTGGGCTGTCTAAGCCAAAATGATTTGTCATCAAGTCCTGAATGCGATGTGACCATTCATCTATCGTCTCATCTTTCTTTGTTTGGCAGCTGAAATAAGGGACCAGTCGGTGCCCTTTTTATATTTTGCAGTTATTGCAATTTTCACATGTTCCCATTGGGCAAGGAAAGGACCCTCATTATTTTGTCCACGAGGCAGTGCCTCATTCCACTGCCACTGTACTCCATTATGCTGCCAATGATTGATAGTAGCCCAAGTAGTGCCCAATTTTCTGCGTAGCACTTGGGTCCACTCAGCTGCACTGGGTTTGTACATATTATCTAGCTGCTGCACCTGTTCCACAAACTTCAACCCACCGATTACCTTAGGATCAGGCAATTTGGACACTATATCTTTTAGCTCTTGAATATCCCAGTTACGATGTATCATTACAGTAGTGGGGTTATCATTTCCTGGGGGCAGTGTGGGATCATGTCGTGGGTTAGGGACCTCAATTAAAGGTCATGAAAATGTGGGTGCTAAAGGTTTAGGGGACCTAAACGGGGTAAGGTTTTCAGGGGACTTATCTCTGAGGGTCTTGCTTCTAGTACGTTGTGAAATGGAGGGCTTTTTGTGTAAGTTAGAAGAGCCTCCCATAGCCCCTAACAAGTGACCGTCAGTCCCGTCATCAGGATCTGTAAGTGAGGAGGGGTCGCCCTGATATTTTTCATCAAAGAAATCATCAGTAGCTGGGGAATCGGTAACCACAGGAGACATTGGGGCAATGATTGAATGTGGCGGTGGAAGCGTTTGTGGGTAAAGTGTTGTGGAAGAGAGCACGGGATATAAAGGGTCTTTTATCACTCCTCTTCCTCCTTCCTTCAGACTGGGGTCACGAATCAGCCTGCACTTTCTGTAAGGCTATAAACAACTCTTCTTTTTCCTTTCTATTCTTAAGTTCAGCAACTAAAAGCTCATTCCTTTTCTGTGCCGCTTCCAACGTGCGGTCTTTAATAACCAATTCCCATCTGTCATACATATCCATCTGATAAGGACCTCCATTACAACAACTCTGTGTATTTCTGCACAGTATTTTTCTAATCTCCTGTATCTCACTAAAGGCGCTTTTCCACTGCATAGTACGACACAGCACGGTTCAGTACAGCTCACCTTGGTTCGGCTCAGTTCGCTCGGTTTTGCGTTTCGACTGCAGTTTAGTACCGCTTTAGAGTGGGCGGGATTATTCACGTGTCGTTATAGTTGCCGCCTCTACTGCGTTACACCATGGAACTTTTACAACAACACGCAGACAACGACAACATTTTAGCTCAACGACGCGCAAGTGTAAGCATCTAAAAAAAGCACATCACTAGCTAACTTTTACCACTGTTGCAAAGCATGAAATGAACTTAACTGCCAGTGTAACATTAAAATGCTGATTCTGTATATTACAGATCTTCCACATTTTGCAAAAAAGTCGCCGCAACAGACCATCTGTTTGGACATTTAACCGTGCTTCAGAGTGGTGGGATGTGATTGTTCCCGGTTTTACAAAGACTCAGTGGCTGGAGAACTTTCGAATGTCTGAAGAAACATTCATCCACTTATGCAACAAACTGCGTCCAGCGATGGAGAGACGGGACACAAACTTCCGCGTGTATAAAGAAAAGAATAGCCAGTGAGGCAGTAATGATGATTTTCTCCGGCCAATCAGTGACCAGCAGTTTACACGTCACGTTTTGGTAACGGTTCGGTGCGCTTGGAACCTCGGCTGAGGTGGTACTAAAAAAAGGACCAGGTACTGTTCCCAGTGGAAAACCCCCCAAAAGTGAGCTGAACTGAACCGTGTTGTGCCATACTATGCAGTGGAAAAGCGCCATAATATCCCTGGTTCCCTCCACTGGCCATCTACCTGCACTGTTCTTATTCCACTTTCTACATGCCTTTTTAAAATCTAATCCTGTCTTCTTTTCAATGAGCTTTCTAGGGGACCGGCCTTTCGATCTCGACAGCGCACCAGGAGTCTGGCAATCCCCCGAAAATAATCCTCCTTACATTAGGTTTTTAGGACTCTTGGGGGACTGTTTGACTGGCTTGCTGATTGTTTTTTCCCATAGTGAGTGACAGGATCTCAGCAGAAAGTGACTCAGCTCTCGATAAACCCCGTTCCACCCGCAGTCCGCTCCTATTCCCGGATTACAGCTTCAGGTGACTCCGTGTCCGTTTATTTGCATCGGCAGAATCCTACATCAATACGCCCCGTGGAGTCCGGGATATGGAGGTTTTTACCCCGATCCCTTCATCAGACGGTTTGTATGCGTCAATCTGCCAGGGTATAGTCTCCGTCACCTTAGCAACCCGTTGAAACAAGAGTATGACCAGATAGCGGATGAAAAACTCAACCTCCCGTTTATTTAGACACACATTCTCTAAATAGGCCCTTTCACCCCCGTTCCTCAAATTATTATAGGAGCGTGCCACTCGCCCCTTTTTATTCCACTTCACAGGGGTGACTAGCTAACATTCACACTGTGCCATTTTCCATAGGGTCCCAAAGTTACTTTCCGTGAGCTCCTAGAACCCTTCTATGTATTTTCCATACAGTATGCTTTCTTATTCTTTATTTTGCATATGCTTTTTATTCCTTTTCCTTTTAAATTCGTATTACTTCCAGCACACCAGTCAAACTCAAATAACAGGAATCCCCCCATCTACTCACCGCACCTCCATCCACCTGCCTGGAAATGCCCGTTCAGTGCCTCATGATCGGCTAGGAGGAGGTCAGGGACTCTCCACGCAGGAAACGCCCAAGGCAGGCCAATCCTACATTTACCAAAGCTGGACCCGACCCGGCCGGAATTGGCTCCACCACGGCCTCTGGACGATCCTGCACGAGGAGCCGTCTGCGCCTCCTGCCACACGTTTGGGCACCAAAACTGTGGACGAAAACTCAGACTAGACAGCAGGTGCGGTTATAAAGCAGCTTTATTTTTCAGAGTCAGAGTGAGAAAAGTTTCAGAAAAGCAGACAATCAATACATAAAGGCGTCAGGCTCTTCTGAACCCGTCTGTTGGGTGGGGTCCAGTTTTATACCTCTAGAATGCGTGATTTAATATCAATATAAAATGCAACAGTCAACACTTTATTATACACAATCCTTGAGCCCCTTTAATGTCCCTTGTAAAACTTGATTTCTTGGCCCCTTTTGTCATGGCATTCAGATGCAAGCTAAGGGAAAACGTGATAAGGCAGACTCGTGTGGAATGCTCAGACCTTGAATCCTTTGCACAAATATTTTTCTGTTTGCTAAAACAAAGCATGCTGTTACTTGGTTTCGCAAAGTTTACTTCTCAGACATGAATTAGTACATGGGAATGAAGAGAACATTCGTCTTCCACACCATCAACAGGACCACACAGACATGCTGGTCAGTGGAGTGGAAGACGCAGATTAAGGAGATCATGGGTTTGTGTCCTGGGACCTCCTAGTGTACTAAAGCAGTGAGAGTAGCAAGTAAAGCACTATGTAAATGTAAAGAATTGTTATTATAGTTATACTTGACGATTTGTCAATTTCAAATTTAAAAACATTATGTGTTTTCACCAAATAAACAAAACATGTATCGCTAGGACTCATGGCCTCTGTATACCTTCACAGTCCGTCAGACTTGATCCAAATGCAATGTATAGTATTTTGTAGTTTCAAAAGTTTAATTGACTTTCAGAACAAAGTGTCTGACCGCCTCTTCTCGATGCTTTGTACTTCAAACTTGTTTCGTTCAGTAAGGAGATGCCGCACGATTCATAATAAGTCGCGTCACGAAGTGGGCGTGGTTAGAATACAGCGGAGCTCATAAGAATATCTGAGAATAGAGAGACACGAGAGCGCAGTGCAGTAAGTCAAGTCTCAGATAACGTCTGTCAAGCTTTTATGTATGTATGTATGTATTATGTATGAATGCATTTTCTCATTTGATTTACTTTTTACAAATTCTGTTTCCTACAAGATGCTTTTCAATTCTTGAGGCCTGCTTATAATCACTCCTCGCGCGAATAGTTAAAAAAGTGATCTCACCAGCTTTATACGTTTCACTTGAACATTTGCGATATTTTCATTTAACAACTCAATAAAAGCACATTGCCAGTTCTGTTTCAACTGTAATCGGCACATTAACGTGACTCGGGGCATTCGGTGCGGCTCCTTTATTAATTTACTTGTGTTTCCATGCTGTGAACTATCAGAGTGCTGTGCACTCTGATAAGAGTTGAAAGCTTCACACATGCGCATAAAGTTCAAGCCTGTTAACTATCATCCCATCCCTAAGTATTCGTCATCAAAACGTTGTGAGCATACATAGTAATCCTAGACTGACCTCCTCGACAAATGGCGTTGTCATTACCCGAACTGCTAGCCTACCCGATTTGCGCGCGCAGGCGTATTGAAAGCCTAACATGCCGTAAAGTGTTCACGCATACGTTAAACAGATTGGGCAGCACCGTAAAGTGTGTGATGACGTAGCCTTTCAATATGCACACGCACGCAGATCGGGCTGGCAACGGGAACCATGTAGTGATACACACCGCATGCAATGAAAAAATCCACTTAATGGCACGCCCGATCGGAACAGTGCATGCAGTACAACCTGACATTACGGTATATTCATTTTAGTTCCACATTAGTTGACCATAATGAAAATATTCATCCTGCAAAATAAACAAAGCAGCTTTTGTGGCATAACGTTAATGTCCAATGTTCGATCACCGTAAGAGGAAGCTTAGGTGTGCACATGCGATGCACTCTTTGTATTATTTGGCAGATACTGTCTGTGTCTACGTGCGTGTGTGTGTGTATATATATATATATATATACAGTATGTATATATATATATATATGTATATATGTATATTGTAATGACCTGGCAGTCAGCGCTAACAGCCTGGTGCATTATGGGTATTTCTTTAGAGTTACTTTTTATGTTAATTAAGCAAGGCAGTCGATTTCTTTTGTATTAGAGATGTTATGTGTTTATGTCAAGTTAGTTTGGGTGGGTTTGGTTCATTTGCATCCCAGTTTTATAAAAGTGTAACAGTTACCATCATGGAGAAAGATGTCTTTATGAATGACCTTGGCAATGGCCTTGCAATGTGTTAAGCTTTGTTTTTGACTCTATTAAAGAGGTTATAAAGGACAGAGCTGTGTCTTGCTAGATATTCCATCTATGCAATTATTTACAGAGACACTCGGGGTCGTGCGGTGTATGGGACATGAGAGTTCGCCTGCTTAATGAGCTAGGTACAGCTGCGTGTATGGTGCTGGCATTCTGCTAGCCGATAGCTTGGGGGAAGTGCGCAGCAAAGTTCAGCTCCAAGAACATCAATACTCAACTACCAGTTGTTACAATATATATATATATATATATATAAATAATACAAGTATGTAGTGTTTTTATTTTTCCACTCACGTAATAAATTATATAAAATCCCCTTTTCGTTTTTATCTATTGTTGCAATTTCCTTCTATGGACAAATTGTGTTTGTTTAAAAACATCTTTAGATATCGATTATTATTAATAAAATTGCCATTTGTTTTAAGGCATCAGGTTTACAAAACCTAATGTAGCCAACCAGTTTTACAGAAATTAATGGCCCTTTTCAACAAAAGAAAAGAATTAACACTCTTGCATGGCATTGTGCTAACTGTCCCCCTTAGTGTTAGCTGTGACAGTCCACTTGTTAAAATTCTTTAATTCGTTCTCAGTTGTGCAATCAGGTCAGGTGCTGAATAAATCAAGAGTATAAAGCCACTGGTTCAAATCCTCATTTATTCCAATGGCTATTAATCTTACAAAGAAGTTCAGCTTTACATCCACAGATTTAAATTAAGTGAGTGAGCAGTTATCACTTGAATCAATCTATATGATTTTTTTTTTTTTTTTTACAATAAGTTGCTTGCTGCTATAGTTCATATTTGTAATACGTTTGTTCTTAGTGATTTTTAATGTTGTTTCAAGATGTCTCTGTAAAACCCCACAAAACACCAAACTTACCTATTAAGACAATAAAACTGAACTGAATAAAATAAAATATTCTCCAGTAACTGAGCAGAATTTAAACAGCATGAAATAGTTCAGTTTATGATGAACACCATGTTGACAGAGTGCAGTGATATTCTTTCTTACAAATTTAATCAACATAACAAACCATTGTTTGTGTGCAGACTCGTCTCATGTCAATGGTTTTATTCACCCATATTGATACTGAGCCAGTTCATTTTTATAACTTTTTAATAAAAATTAAATACAATACATTTTCATACATTTTTTTATTGAATAAATAATCATAGATGACCGGAGACACTGCCCGCCGGGACGCCTGGATAGTCCCCGTGTTGGACAATACTTTCCTCGGCCACGAGAGGGCAGCTGCCCGGGACTATTTGGGGGTCACAGGGATGGAGCTGGGACACCCTGCATGAAAGGACGTGGCCACCACCAGGGGGCGCCCAAACAGTGAGAGAAGCCTGGATGGCACCACCTCCTCCACACCAGGAAGTGCTGCTGGAAGTAATTCTGAGGACACCCGGAGTGCTTCCAGGTGCTTTCCTGACACTTCCGCTACACCAGGAAGTGACGTCAAGGGGAGCACCTGGGGCTCATCCAGGTCATGATAAAAGGGGCCGCCTCCTTCCAGTACACGAGCAAGAGTCGGGTGGAAGAGGACGGAGCTCGAGAGAGGAGTGGAGGCGGCCAGAAGGAAGGCAATTTGTGACTGTGAGGCCTGGACTTTGGGGAATCAGTACTGGGTTTGTGCACTAATTGTAAATATTGTAAACAAAATGAGTGTGTTGGGTGAAAAACCGTTGTCCGTCTGTCTGTGTCCGGGTCTAGTTCCACAATATATATATATATATATATATATATATATATATATACATATATACACACTAATAAAATAAAAGGCAAAGCCCTCAATGACTGACTGACTCGTCACTAATTCTCCAACTTCCCGTGTAGGTAGAAGGCTGGAATTTGGCAGGCTCATTCCTTACAGCTTCCTTAGAAAAGTTGGGCAGGGTTTCATTTCGAAATTCTACGCGTAATGGTCATAACTAGAAGCTATTTTTCTCCATTTACTGTAATGGAGTTCAGATGGAAAGCCGTGAGGGGCGGAGTTTCGTCTGACATCATCACGCCTCCCACGTAATCACGCATTACGTAGAAAACCAGGAAGAGCTGCAAAACGCTGAAGAAAACATGCATTATATAATTAAGAAGGCAGCGAAACAATTAGAAGCGAGCGAGTGACATATAAAACCATATTCAGTGGCTCACGTGAACTGACGTAGTGCGCAGACAAAAAGCAACAGTTTCAAAGACTGCTGAACAAAAACCGAATTACACTGCTATGCTCAAATAGACGAACCACACACCGTGGCACAATAGTAGAGCTTTCGTCTATAGCGCAGACGTCCGAGGTTCGATTCCCGAGAGGGGATGCACTAAGTATGTACGCGCGCTTCTCGATTCATTTTAACATCTTGTGCCTCCTCCAGACCGCGAGGGGCGTCCGTCCTGGTTCTGTTGGGGGCCACGGGTGGAGGGCTTGGAAGCCCAGCCCTGTTGGGGCCCGTGGTCACCGCCAGGCGGCGCCCCGATGCCGGTTTATCCCGTACGGTCCTCGGCTGGGGCTGCAGCCCGGCCGGGAAGCTTTGGAGGACCAGAGGAGGGCGAGTGCCTCCTCCAGACCGAGTGGGGGCTTCTGTCCTGGTTATGCAGGGGGCCTCGGGTAGGGGGCTTTGAAGCCCAGCCCTGTAGGGACCCGTGGCCACCGGCGGCGCCCCAGTGCCTAATTGTCCCTGGAGCCAGGAAGTGCTGGGGGGAAGACTTTGTGTGGCGCCCGAAGAGCTGCCAGGAGGACAGCCAACACTTCCGTCATGCTGGGGCGTGGCCAAGGAGGGGATACTGGGAACACCTGGGGCTCATCCGGGAGCATTACATAAGGGGCCGCCTCCCTCCAGTCATTGGTGAAAGTCGGGAGGAAGTGGACTGAGCAAGAGGAAGGAATGGAGGCGGCCAGGAGTAAAGAGGCACAGGACTGTGTGGCCTGGACTTGGGGAAATCGGTGCAAGAAGGCACTGGGGGTGCACGTGAGCAAACTGTAATTAGTATATATAATAAATGATGTGTGGTGACAACATGATGTCCGTCTGTCTGTGCCAGGGCCGGTGTTCACACATCACATCCCCTTGGTTTGAGACGTATGAAAACACATGCGGTTAACGCAGAAAGACAGATCACCTATTGAAGCTTCATGAATAATGGATACTTTATTCGCAATCAATGATTGTTTTGGTAAAGCCATACTCAGTGTATTCATTAGATGAACGGTAAAAAAGTAAGAGCGAGGGGACGGTAACTTACTGAGGCACACAAGCAAAACCACAATAGCACGCGGGCTTGATGTACTGTAGTGCACGTCAACTCAACTCGATCTGACTTGCGATCACATTCGAAAAAATATTTCTTTTCAAGTTCTATTTAGTCCATATGTGTCAAACTCAAGGCCCACGGGCCACATCCAGCCCGGTGTGTAATTATATCCGGCCCGTGAGATCATTTTATATACTGTATTATTGTTATTAATGGCCCGGGGATATGAGGCGATGGTAACACAATAAACTACAGATCCCATAATCCAGCGCTTCAGCTGCCTTGCCACTTACACTTGCACTTACCACGTTAATCAAGTCTAGCTTATGATGCTACAAGTTATTGCCAAGCTAGCCCACACGATGCCAAAGAGAAAAGGTGAATTTGAACATAGAGCCTTTAAAAACCGATCGAAGGCTGAGTATATGTTTACTGACATTGCCGGTAAACCCGTGTGTCTCATTTGTGGAACGTGTGTACAAAAACTGGGGTCTCCTGCCCAGCAAAAGTCGAGCAGCCGTCGCGCGCGCATAGCTGTGCTGGCCTTTGAGACGCTGACTGCGCTTCTGCCTTAAGTCAAAGTGAGCACTTTTAATTTTTTTCATCCTCCCACTGAGCTATAGGCCAGACAAATGCAAACACAGGGCCCCTTTTCTACACCACGGCAAAATAATATTAAGGCGATTCACACTTTCTTTTGCACGTATACGATTATGAGGTCCTCAGCTCGGATTATGAAAACACGCACACGAGTGGAGGACTGACAGTGCCATCACAGCCGATTAGTGGCAGGGACGTCTCACCAGTCTACACAAGACAAACCGCGACTGTCCCCAAAAGGTGATCATAACGTCACCGAACACATCTCTCTATACTATATAAAAGAAAAAGGCAAATTTCCTTTCTTTACACCTTTTTTCCTTTTATCCCAAACCAAAGCCTTTCTCTTAACACTGCAGAGGACACAAAACAAATTTTCTTTATTTGCTGGTAATACCGGTAAGGCAAATTACCAGAGGCAGAAATTTGGACGTTCACATAGAAAATGTCATTTCTATTCCACAGCCGTCGTGTAGCACCTTTCAAAATAGTTCTACTACCAAGAGATGATCCATATACATTTTAGCTGCTGTTAGTACTACTTACCTGTTGTGTTACACAGTCTTTAAAATGTAGTTTACCCGCAACCACTCCAGTAGTGCTCAATGTACCTGTACTTCTTAAAACGTTAATGTTTTACTGTTTAATAACTCATAGACTATATTTTATTATTTTTCCCTTGCACTCAGTGACCAAAGCTATACACACATATATAGACACATACATATATATACACATATATATACCTGTGTGTATGTTTGTATGTATGTGTATATATATATATATATACATACTAGCAAAATACCCGCGCTTCGCAGCGGAGAAGTAGTGTGTTAAAGAAGCAATGAAAAGAAAAGGAAACATTTTGAAAATAACGTAACCTGATTGTCAATGTAATTGTTTTGTCACTGTTGTGAGTGATGAGTGTTGTTGTCATATATATATATATATTTACACACACACACATAAACATATATATATATATATATATACATATCTATACATATACACATATATACATACATATATATCTACATATATACACACACATATATACACACATATACATACATACACACATATATACACACAAATACATATATACACACAAATACATATATATATATATATCTACATATATACACACACAGCTATTTCGTATCAGTGCAATACGCTGTTTGTTAAAACGGTTGACTCCCGCTCTTACGTGCAATAACAAATCAAATCATTCAGTTGTCTTTGCTCATATGTCATTTTAGAGCTGGACGCCTGGCATCTTTTTTTGGCCACAGGTTCGTTTCTGTTTGCTGTGAGGTTCTGTGTTGTGGAGATTCTCAGGATGGATTGCAGGTGCTCATCAGTGAGGCGACTCCTGTGTGCTGTTTTGTTAGTCTTTATCACTGAGAAGAGCTTCTCACACAGATATGTGCTACCAAACATGCACAAGATTCGAGCCGCATGTAGACGGACTTTTTTTGTTCATCAAAGTCACCAAAGCGCCGTGCAAACTCAGTGCGCAGTGCTCTCAGTTTATCAGCAAAGTGCGTATTTGGGAACACCGTAGTGACGACTTGGTTTAACATTACTTGGCAACAGGGAAAGTGGGGCAAGGTGAACTGGTGCATTTGTGTGTCCCATAAAAGCAGCTTCACTTGAAATCACTTTGTGATTGTGCACGGGTTAAAACGTCCGCTGAAGTGTCAGATTCTTATTTAATTATGCTGTTTTCTGTATCTTCTGAATTGCATTCAGGTTACCCTGATGCAAGGCAGCTGAAGTGCTGCATTATGGGATCTGTAGTTTATTGTGTTACCAGCGCTTCATATACCCGGGCTTTAATAACAATAATACAGTATATAAAATGATCTAAGGCGGATGTGGTCCATGCCCTTGAGTTTGATACATATGGACTAAATAGAACTTGAAAAGATATGTTTTTTCAAATGTGATCGCGCAATTCAGATAGAGTTGACGCACTACAGCCTGCATGCCTCAATGAGTCATCCTCCCCTCGCTCTTACTTTTTTACCGTTCATCTAATGAATACACTGAATATGGCTTTACCAAAACAATAATTGATGGCGAATAAAGTATCCATTATTCGAGTATGTAGAGTGGGATATATATATATATACATATATACATATACCCGCGTATCGCAGCGGAGAAGTAGTGTGTTAAAAAAGGTAGAAAAGAAAAGGGAACATTTTAAAATAACGTAACATGACTGTCAATATACAGTATTTGTTTTGTGAGTGTTACTGAGTGTTGCTGTCATCAAGAATTTGATTATCATTATTTCTTTCAATCAGGTTCGTATTTGTAGGGTGTGTTGTGTTCAAGTTACATTCCGTGTTTGTCAATTGTTGTAAAGATGACAGGTTTCATTCATCGATTCGTTTCTTACTGCATCAATAAACAGCTCGTCTTCTTCTTTATCTGAGACCTGACACACTGCATGCACGGGTTTTTTTACACTGTCTTCCTTTAGCGGGACATTGACTTTTTCCACTGTGTGCTTTGTTTCGCAGTAGCTGGATTTATGAATATGCTTATCAGACACTTCATATTTTTTGCTGCCTTTTCAATTGTGTAATTCGGTTTTTGTTCAGCGCTGTTTGGAACTGTTGCCTTTTATCTGTGCATTGCGTCAGTTCACGTGACCCGCTCGGTGTACATGCATCGAAGGTTCCCAGCTGTGCTGGTGCCATCTCGTGCTATGTCCGTGGCTGTATTTAATGTTACCTTAGTCCTGGCACTTAAAACTTTCTCTCGCAGTTTCGCTGAGTTTGTGTCAAACACCACCCTGACCATCTCATCTTCCTCTCCATACGCACAGTCCTTCACCCGTGAATATTTACCCGTGGCAGTTTGCTATTGGATTGCCGCTGACGGACGGCCTTATATGGGCAGGCACTAAATTACAAACACCAGCGGCAGCCTGTCTATGAACTTAATTTAAAGTGTAGGTTTACATCGTGCTTTGTTTCCGAAGTAGCAGAACTCATGAATATGGTTGTATATGTCACTCGCTCGCTTCTTATTGTTTCGCTGCCTTCTCAATTATATAATGCATGTTTTCTTGAGCGCTTTTTTGAGCTCTTCCTGGTTTTCTATGTACTGGGTGATTACGTGGGAGGCGTGATGATGTCACACGAAACTCCGCCCCCACGGCCTTGAAGCTCATCTCCATTACAGTAAATGGAGAAAAACTGCTTCCAGTTATGACCATTACGCGTAGAATTTCGTTATAAAACCTGCCCAACTTTTGTAAGTAAGCTGTAAGGAATGAAACTGCCAAATTTCAGCCTTCCACCCACACGGGAAGTTGGAGAATTAGTGATGAGTCAGTGAGTGAGTCACTGAGTCAGTGAGTGAGTGAGTGAGTGAGTGAGTGAGGGCTTTGCCTTTTATTAGTATAGATACACACACACACACACACACACACACATATATATAATTTGTGTATGTGTATGTATGTATGTGTGTGTATATATGATGTAGATAGATATGTATATATATATATGTGTATATGTAAATATCTACTGTATATACATATGTATATATGTATATAGATCTGAAGATATGTATGTGTATATATATATGTATATATGTATGTATGTGTATATATATATATATATATGTTTATATATATATGTTTATATATATATGTGTATATATATATGTATATATATATATATATATATATATATATATATATATATATATATGTAGACTCAAACCCATTATGACAAAACAGTAAAAAGGAGGCGTGTCGGACGTTGTGGTACATTTTCTAATGCAGCTAGACGAAAATAACTTCGTGACGCTGCCACCAAATACACAAAACAATTACTTTCACAATCATGTTACATTATTTTTCAAATGTTTCCTTTTCTTTTTCATAACTTCTTTAACACACGACATCGCTGCGAATATATATCACAGCGACACTCATAACAGTGACAAAACAATTACTTTGACAATCATGTTATGTTATTCTAAAAATGTTTCCTTTTGTTTCTCTTTCCTTCTTTAGCACACTACTTCTCCGCTGCCAAGCTATTTTGCTATATTATTTTGCTATATATATATCTATATATATATAGATATATATATAGATATTTATAGATATATATATATAGATATATAGATATAGATAGATATATATAGATATATATATATATATATAGATTGTAACAGATGGAGCAGGAGACAGCAAAGAGGTTTGGTGTTCTCCGGCCCCGTATATTGTCGCGATTCCACAATAAACAAAAAAACAGGTCAAAATCATAAACAATTCTATGTTCATAAACGTGACGCCAGACCGTGACGTCCGTGGCCATTTTATAGGGGAGGAGCCGGAAGTGCAAGGATGCTGGGAAGGACCATGAGGGAGGACGGGAAGGATGACGTCATGGCAAGATGGCGGAGGAAGGGCGGAAGTGCCGTACTGCGGTCAGCCGTCAGCTATGGCGGAGGGAGGTCTTTTTTCCTATGAGGAAGCAGAGGGAGAAAGTTAGTACCCCGCCATTCCCTGCTGGCGAACACGTTCCTAGGTGCGCTCGATTCCGTCCGCGGCCTCCTACTCGCGCGTGCGTGACATGATCCCCCCCTTAGCCCAGACCCGTCAGGTCGGGCGGACATAACCGAGAGGTCGTGAACCCGAGAGAGGGCATCGGCATTGGCCTGAAGGGTACCTCGCCGATAAATGACAGCGAACTTATACGGTTGTAGGTCCAGAAACCATCTGGTGACCCGCGGATTCGACTCCTTGTGCAGGGACATCCACTGAAGAGCAGCGTAATCAGTCACCAGAGTGAATTCGCGACCCAACAGGTAGTAACGGAGATGGGTCACTGCCCACTTAATGGCCAAGGCCTCCCTCTCCACTGCCGCGTACTGGGTCTCCCAGTCCATCAGTTTCCGGCTTAGATACATTACGGGGTGCTCGACACCATCGACGCTCTGGCTTAACACGGCGCCCAGGCCTGTGTCCGAAGCGTCGGTCTGGAGAATAAAAGGGAGCCCAAAATCGGGCGACCTCAACACAGGTGCCGACGTTAGGGCCTTCTTTAGGTCACTGAATGCGTGTTCCGCCTTGTTGGTCCACACCACGTACAGGGGAGCACCCTTCTTTGTCAAGTCAGTCAAGGGTGCTGCTCTTTTGGAGAAACGGGGAACAAACCGGCGGTAGTAACCCGCTAACCCCAAGAAAGCCTGCACCTTCCTCTTGGTATTCGGACGGGGCCATTCCAAGATGTCTTTAATTTTAGAGCACTGGGGTCGCACCTGTCCCCGTCCCACTAGATAGCCTAAATATTTGGCCTCTTTTAAGCCAAAAAAACATTTCCGTGGGTTGATGCGGAGGCCGGCTCCACCTAGTGTTCGGAGGACAGCCGATACCTGCAATAGATGTTCCTCCCAGGTGCCAGAATAGATGACGATGTCATCCAGGTAGGCGGCACTATAGGACTGGTGGGGCTTCAGCACTCTATCTACCAGACGTTGGAAAGTCGCCGGGGCCCCGTGCAGTCCAAATGGGAGGACCTTGAATTGCCAGTGCCCGCTAGGGGTGCTAAAGGCTGTTTTTTCTTTCGCGGATGCCGTTAAGGGAATTTGCCAATACCCTTTAGTCATATCCAGTGTAGTCAAATATCGAGCCGTACCCAACCTCTCAAGGAGGTCATCAATGCGGGGCATAGGATAGGCATCGAACTTGGAGACTTGGTTCAGATGTCTAAAGTCATTGCAAAATCTCCAGGAGCCGTCGAGCTTGGACACGAGGACGATAGGACTGGACCAGGGGCTATGGCTTTCCTCTATTATGTCCATGTCCAACATCCGTTGTACCTCTAGCTCTACCTCCGCGCATTTTGCTTCCGGGAGTCTATAGGGCCTCTCCCGGACGATCACCCCGGGTCCGTGACAATGTCATGGGCAATCAACGAGGTCCGGCCAGGTGACTCGCTCACTACTTCGGGGATGGTGCGGAGTGTTTGGGTTAACTCTTGCTGCTGCCTGGGGGTTAGCTCTTCACCGAGGTTAAGGGCAGTTACGCTCGAAAAAAGAGAGAGTGACCTATGGGAGGCGGGAAGCTCCTCCCTTTCTTTCCAAGGTTTCAACAGGTTGATATGATAGATCCTCTCACTCGGTCGACGATTGGGTTGTTTCACCAGATAATCGACGAGGCCCTTTCTCTCCTTAACCTCGTAAGGCCCTTGCCAGTGAGTAGCAATTTAGAGTGGGAGGTTGGAACGAGCACCATAACTCGGTCCCCAGGGCGGAACTCCCTGAGGACGGAGTTCCGGTTGTAACACCGGGCCTGCGCTGCTTGCGCACGAGTCACATGATCTTTGAGGATTGGCCTGATTTTTGTGAGCCGGTCGCGCAGTTGCGCTACGTACTCCAATATGTTGGAGGAAGGGAGGGGCTCTGCCTCCCAGCCCTCTTTTAATATGTCCAAAATTCCTCGGGTTTGACGTCCGTATAAAAGTTCAAATGGGGAGAAGCCTGTGGAGGCCTGAGGTACCTCCCGATAAGCAAACAGCACGAGCGGCAGAAGCTGGTCCCAGTTCCTACCGTCCGCGCTGACTACCTTGCGAAGCATCTGCTTAAGCGTCTGATTAAAGCGCTCGACCAGCCCGTCTGTTTGAGGGTGATAGACAGACGCTTTCAGGTGCTTTATTCTCAGTAATCTGGCCACTTCCCTGAACGTATCCAAGGTGAAGGGTGTACCTTGGTCCGTAAGGACTTCTTTGGGTATACCCACTCTAGAAAATACATTAACTAACTTCCGTGCGATGGTTTTTGTATTAGCGGAGCGCAGGGGAACCGCCTCTGGGTACCGGGTGGCGTAATCCACCATGACTAATATATATTTGTAGCCACGGGTAGAGGGCTCCAAGGGTCCTACTAGGTCGACCCCTATTCTGTCAAACGGGACATCAATGAGGAGATTAGGGACAAGAGGAGAGCGTTCCCTCCTAGGAATCTGGTGAATCTGGCAGTCCGGACAGGACTGGCAGAAACGCCGGACCTCCTCATTAGAGGCTCAGATTAGGCTCAGAGCTGAGAGGAGGGTGCTCAGAGCTGAGAGTCACGTGTGCTTTGTGCTGACGTGTGCTTTGCAAACGCTAGAGTCTGTTGAGAGTGTTGGTTTGTTCTGTGGTGTGAGATTTACATTAAAAAAATACATTTTGCTCTTAAAAACTTGGGTTTTGGTTGCCTCTAAGGAACTGTGTGGGAATTTTAAAGCTTTTTCCCTTTAGAAGGGTTTTTTGCTTTTTTCGCCGCACAAGAGCAAAAGTAGCTGGGTGTTTGGAAGTGCGCTTGGAAAAGTTATTTGTACTTGTTCTTTTTCTTGTTATCTGTATTTGAATTAGCATCGAGGCGGCAGGGTAGAAAGCAGCAGTAACTGATATCGGCATTTGTAAATAAATAACCGCGTCGTCGTAACAGCGAGTCTTTAGTTTAAAGGAAAAGAAAAAGGCCGCGGCTGACTTCAAAGCAGTAAAAGGTGGAAACTCAGTAGTGCGCAGGTAAGCGGCCTGCGTTAAGACACCGTTCAGGCACAAGGAGCAAATAAGGTAGTAAAGTTTTATTTATTTGTTTATTTTAGATTAAACAGTCCTTAGCCGTCCAGAGGCAGAACAGTTAAGTGGGCGACAGCGTATTGGTTCATTAATACGGGGGAATACAAACAGTGCGAGTGAAGAGCTTATAAGTAAGAAGAGCGCAAAGCTAGAAGAGACAGAGAAAAGTAAAGTTAACCTCATAGAAAGGCAAACAGCAGGCAGCTGAGAGGGAGAACAGTACAGGAGCTTAAGGGGAAAAGGTGTAAAATATCTGTAGCAGATCTTAGTGTTACCATTTAAGTTAAGAAGAAATTTAATTTTAAGAAAAAAAAAATATATAGTTAAGGCAGCTTAGTAATCCCAAATCAAATTTTAATAATGAGGCCAGTGCAATGCAAGTCCTGTTGGATGTTGGACTTTTAGATGATGGTTTGGAAGAGCCAGTTGTCTATGAGGGCTACATCTGCAAGAGATGCCAGCTGATCCAGCACCTCGAGCTCAGGGTCGCTGAACTGGAGGAGGAGTTGGCTGACCTGCGTTGTAATAGAGAATTGGCGGACTTGGCCCAGGTGTCCTTTAGAGATAGTGTGCACCCCTAAGGTGGCGCGGGAGGAGATTCCAGACCAGACAGGTAGGAATAGGTGGGTCACGGTCGCAAGGCGTAAGGTAAAGGGTGCACACTGTCCGGGAGCATCAACCCCAGAATTAGAAGTGTCTAACCGTTATCATGTCCTGGCGGAGCTGGACGGTGACTCTGATAATTCTGAGGTGGTAGGCAGGGTTGAGGAGCCCCAACGGGCCACCTCAAAACCAGTTCCCAAAAAGAGAGAGGTAGTGATAGTTGGGGACTCAATCATTAGGGGGATTGAAGCGCAGGTGTGCTCCAGAGAGAGAGAGTCTCAGACGGTGTGTTGCCTTCCGGGAGCACAGGTGGGAGACCTCCTGGAAGGGTGGATAGGCTCTTGGCCAGAGCGGGTGGATCCAGTTGTCATTGTCCACGTTGGAACAAATGACATACATAAGGGTAGTCTGTCAGTTCTGCGATCCAAATTCAAAGAGTTAGGTACCAAGCTGAGGAGCAGAACTGACAAGGTAGTCTTCTCCGAAGTTCTGCCTGTGCCACGCCCAGTCCAGGTAAGATTGAGGAGATTAGAAGGCTTAACGCGTGGCTCAAATCTTGGTGCAGGGTAGAAGGGTATAGGTTTATGGGGCATTGGGACTCCTTTTGGAACAGATGGGACCTGTTCCGCCGTGACGGGTTACATCTGAACCGGAGGGGCACCAATGTATTGGGGAGGCGTATGTGTAGGCTAGTCGAGGATTGTTTAAACTAGGGAATGGGGGGGCAGGGAGTTTAGGACAGGCCAGATTTAGATCTATACATGGAAGAACAAACAATGGTGTAGAAATAAAAATGCATAGTAATGTAAATTTTAAGCAAACACGTAAAGATAGAAGGATTAACACATTAAAAATAGCTTGCCTTAATGCTAGAAGTATCAAAAATAAGGTAAGTGAGTTGGAGTTGTATGTAGCAGAGCACAATTATGATATTATAGCAATAACGGAAACCTGGCTAAATAACAAAGATGGGGATGAGTGTAACATAGAGGGATACACATTTTTAGGAAGGATAGACAGAACAGAAAAGGAGGTGGGGTTGCTGTTTATGCCAAACAGGAATTAAATGTAAGTCATCTTCAGTTGGATGATGAGCCCCATCTTAGTGAGGACATGTGGCTTCGCCTGGAAAATATTAGGGAAAAGGTCTCATTTTAGGAGTGTGTTATAGACCACCCAATTCAGACAGTAATTTCAACACACATCTTTTAGTAATATCAAAAGGCAAGTTTACAGGGGATATTATAGTCATGGGGGACTTTAATTATCCAAATATTAACTGGGATAACCTTACAGATGGAGGAGCACAAGAGCAGGAGTTTTTAGAAGTAATCGCGACTTTTTTTAACACAGCATGTTAAAGCACCAACAAGGGGTGAAGCCTATCTGGATTTAGTATTCTGTAATAATCAGGATAGAATTGAGGGTGTAGAGGTGATTGAACCACTAGGGTCAAGTGACCATAATGTAATACAATTCTCAGTATTTTGTAAGAGTACAGATGCAAAGACTAAAATTGTTAAGTTGAACTTTAGTAGGGCTAATTTTGAGCAGATGCGACAAAGTCTAAGTAGGATAGACTGGGATAAGCTTTTAAATGTGGAGACAGTCGAGGAGCAGTGGAACAGGTTTAAAATGTTTTACATGTAATGCAGGACAGATACATACCTAAATTTGGAAGTAATAGGAAACTAAAAAAATCTCCACGATGGATTAATAAAGATTTAAAAAAGAAGTTGCAAAGGAAAAAACTGCTGTATAAGGCATATAAGACTAATGACTGCAAAGAGAACCGTAGCGCGTATGAGAAAATGAGGGCAACCATTAAGAAGGATATCAGAGAGGCTAAAAGACAGTTGGAGAGGAATATAGCAGATAAGGCGAAAGAAGACCCCAAGAGATTCTTTCAGTATTTTAGTAGTAAAAGAACAGTTAAGGAGGAGGTCAAGTTCATCAGGAATAGTAAAGGGAATTAAAAGATACAGACAATGAAATAGCAGATGCCCTAAACTTACATTTTTCTGAGGTGTTTACAAGTGAGCAAGTGGATAACCTGCCAGAGGTAAACACAACTACTAAGGAGGTACTGAGGGATTTGGAAATTGTAGAGGGAGAAGTGCTGCTCAGATTAAATAAGATGAAATCAAACAAATCACCAGGCCCAGATAATATTTATCCTCGTGTTCTTAAGGAGGCTAGTGAGTACATATATAAACCCTTGACACATTTTTAGGAAGTCACTGTGCACTGGAGAGATTCCAAAGGACTGGAAAATGGCAAATATCATCCCATTATATAAAAAGGGTGACAGGGCAGATCCAAGCAACTATAGGCCAGTAAGCTTAACAAGCATCACAGGAAAATTAATGGAAGGAATTATTAAGGATAAGATTGAGCAACACATGACAAGGACAGGAGTTATTCTGAACAGTCAGCATGGGTTCAGAAGGGGAGGTCGTGTTTTACTAACATGTTGGAATTCTATGAGGAGGCAACAAAAGGATACGATCAAAGTGGAGCTTATGATATTATTTATCTGGACTTTCAGAAAGCATTTGATAAGGTGCCACATGAGAGGTTGGGCATCAAGTTAAAAGAAGTGGGAATTCAGGGTGATGTTTTTAGATGGGTGCAGAATTGGCTCAGACACAGGAAGCAGAGGGTGATGGTGCGAGGAACCTCATCAGAACTGGCGATGTTAAGAGTGGTGTTCCACAGGGGTCAGTGCTAGGGCCGCTGCTATTTTTAATATATATAAATGATTTAGATAGGAATATAAGTAACAAGCTGGTTAAGTTTGCAGATGATACCAAGATAGGTGGATTAGCAGATAATTTGGAATCCGTTATATCATTACAGAAGGACTTGGATAGCATACAGGCTTGGGCAGATTTGTGGCAGATGAAATTTAATGTCAGTAAATGTAAAGTATTACACATAGGAAGTAAAAATATTAGGTTTGAATACACAATGGGCGGTCGAAAAATCGAGAGTACACCTTATGAGAAGGATTTAGGAGTCATAGTGGACTCCAAGCTATCAACTTCCAAACAGTGTTCAGAAGCCATTAAGAAGGCTAACAGAATGTTAGGTTATATAGCACGATCTGTGGAGTACAAGTCCAAGGAGGTTATGCTCAACCTTTATAATGCACTGGTGAGGCCTCATCTTGAGTACTGTGTGCAGTTTTGGTCTCCAGGCTACAAAAGGACATAGCAGCACTAGAAAAGGTCCAGAGAAGAGCGACTAGGCTGATTCCAGGTCTACAGGGGTTGAATTATGAGGAAAGATTAAAAGAGCTGAGCCTTTACAGTTTAAGCAAAAGAAGATTAAGAGGTGACATGATTGAAGTGTTTAAAATTATGAAGGGAATTAGTACAGTGGATCGAGACTTGTATTTTAAAATGAGCTCATCAAGAACACGGGGACACAGTTGGAAACTTGTTAAGGGTAAATTTCGCACAAACATTAGGAAGTTTTTCTTTACACAAAGAACGATAGACACTTGGAATAAGTTACCAAGTAGTGTGGTAGACAGTAAGACGTTAGGGACTTTCAAAACTCGACTTGATGTTTTCTTGGAGGAAGCAAGTGGATAGGACTGGCGAGCTTTGTTGGGCTGAATGGCCTGTTCTCGTCTAGATTGTTCTAATTCTAATTCTAATTCTAATTCATTAATCCCAGGCCAGTAAAACCGGAGTTTAATCCTCTCCAGAGTTTTCTCGGCGCCGAGATGGGCGCCTAGGAGGTGGGCGTGAGCTAGCTCTCAAACCTCCCGCCGGAAGGTACGTGGCACTAGCAACAACTTACGCACCTCGCCCTCGTGGGTCGCCACCCGATACACTAGATCATTCTCGAGGACAAAGAAGGGTTCGCGTGGTGAGGAACCGTCGGCCTGTGAGCTGTTAGGCAAAACCACGGCATTCCGGGCAGCCCGCAGGGAATCGTCATTCCACTGCTCCCTCTTGAATGATGCCGGCGTGGAGACCGCGGGAGGGGCGCCTTGCCCCCTCATTACTAGATCCAGCGAGGCCCCGGGAGTGGTAAGTGTTTTACCACATGTTATTTTTGACCAGTCATATCCCAATATCACTGGATAGGGGGGTTCGGGCAACACCGCGACCGTCTGTTTAACTGGGTCCCCCTTCCAGGTAATATAACATTGTGCGGAACGATAAGACTTGGTCCCTCCATGCACGCAAGTGACCTGCAAATGCCGAGTCAGCCATTGTCGCGGCAACACATAACGGCGAGCAACAATGGTTATGTTGCTGCCGGAGTCAAACAAAGCCATCACCATGTGCCCATTCAATAAAACCACTCCCGTGTTCGGAGTCGCCAAGGGGTGCGGCGGGGTACAGTACCTTTCGGTGAACGCCAAGGTGCAGTCCATCGGCTCCGCGGAGACGTTTAAAGGGCAGGCTGGCAGCAGGTGGCCGGGCTCACCGCACTTGTAACAGCACGGCGGGCCCGGCTTGTCTTTAGGTCTGGCTGGCGCTTCTGCAGCGCGTCGAGTAGGCTCGGGGTTGGCCGCCCGTCCCTGTCGGTTCCCACGGGCGGACCGTTCTGCCTCCCCAAGTCGGAGGACCGCGAGCTGTCGCTCAAGAACTTCCAGGAGACCTGGCATATCTTTATAGGATTGGCGCCGGACCTGCTTGGCAAGGGAATTGGGCATAGCGTTCACCAGGCCCTCACAGGCCACCTGCTCCACGACTCTCCGAGCCTGGGGTCCCTCCGGCCGTAGCCAGTGCCCCATTTTGCCCCAGAACTCGAACGCCTAGGCACGGGCAGACTCTTCCGGGGAGAACTGCCAACTCCGCCACTCTACCGCCTGCTGGCCCGGCGTTATGCCGTAGTGGGCCAAGATCTCTGGCTTCAAGAGGTCGTAGTCCGCGGCCTCTTCCTCCGGGAGGTCATAGTAGGCCCGCTGCGCGGGTCCCTTGAGGTAGGGCGCCAGAATGGACGCCCACTCGGACCGCTGCCACTCGTTCCGGGTGGCCGTCCTTTCAAAAATCCCGAGGTAGGATTCGATGTCGTCCGCCTCGGTCATAGTTACCAGTGGGGGAGGCTTTGCTTTGGCCGACTCTTGCCTGTTGCGCTGTGCCTCGGCCAGCCTGGCCTTCGTGGCCTCTACCTCCATGGTGGTACTGGCTTGCGCCTGCTGCAGGGCCTGGAGTTGGGCGTTCATGGTCTGCAGCACAGTATTGAGGTCCTGTCCCTACGTCATCTCAAGGACTCTTGTATCCTGCCGACTACGCCAATGTAACAGATGGAGCAGGAGACAGCAAAGAAGTTTGGGGTTCTCCGGCCCCGTATATTGTCGCGATTCCACAATAAACAAAAAAACAGGTCAAAATCATAAACAATTTTATGGTCATAAGCGTGACGCCAGACCGTGGCGTCCGCGGCCATTTTATAGGGGATGAGCCGGAAGTGCAAGGATGCTGGGAAGGACGGGAAGGATGACGTCATGGCAAGACGGCGGAGGAAGGGCGGAAGTGCCGTACTGCGGTCAGCCGTCAGCTATGGTGGAGGGAGGTCTTTTTTCCTATGAGGAAGCAGAGGGAGAAAGTTAGTACCCCGCCATTCCCTGCCGGCGAACACATTCCTAGGTGCGCTCGAATCCGTCCGCGGCCTCCTACTCGCGTGTGCGTGACAAGATATATATAGATATAGATATAGATATGGGAACAACACTCATATCAATGACAAAACAATTACATTAACAATCATGTTACGTTATTTTTAAAATTTTTCCTTTTCTTTTTCATACCTTCTTTAACACACTACTTCTCCGTTGCGAAGCGCGGGTATTTTGCTAGTATATATATATGCGTGTGTGTGAGTAGAAAATTCATTAATAATAAAGATGTATAAAAGGTAAATGCATTTAACTAAAACACAAATACAATGAAAATGTCCAACAATGGGGAGGTTTTAAAAACTATTAGGGAAGGAAAACACAAATATATTTACAGATCTTTAAAAAAAAAATTTAGCCAAGGCTTTGAATGCAGTAAAAGTGAATTATTAAATTTGTCAAACAAGAAGAAATGCTATTTTAGCTTTATGAACAAGATGCTACTTAAGTCATAGGATTAAAAGTCAAGACGGAGGTAAAAAGCTTAGGGGTAATTGTTGACTGTAATCTGAATTTTAAATCGCATATTAATCAGATCATTAGTACAGCATTTTTTCACTTAAGACACATAAGTAAAGTTAGACCCCTTATATCACTGAAAGATGCTGAGAAATTAGTTCACGCATTTGTTTTCAGTCGACTAGATTACTGTAATGCACTTCTCTCAGGACTACCCAAAAAAGATATAAATCGTTTGCAACTAGTGCAGAATGCAGCTGCTAGAATCCTAACTAGGAAAAGAAAATCTGAACACATTTCTCCAGTTTTAATGTCACAACACTGGTTACCTATGTCATTCAGGATTGATTTTAAAATTCTGCTTGTGGTTTATAAAGCCTTAAATAATCTCGCCCCATCTTATATATATCGGAATGTCTGACACCTTATATTCCAAATCGTAACCTCAGATCCTGAAATGAGTGTCTCCTTAGAATTCCAAGAACAAAACTTAAAAGAAGTGGTGAGGCGGCCTCCTGCTGCTATGCACCTAAAATCTGGAATAGCCTGCAAATTGGAATTCGCCAGGCTGATACAGTAGAGCAGTTTAAAACACTGCTGAAATCACATTACATTAACATAACCTTTCTATAAATTCAATTTAACTTAATTTAACTAAATCCTGATACTCTGTATGTTCAATTTCCTAATAATAACTATTCATGGTGGCTCTAAAATCCGTACTGACCCCTACTCTCTTTTCTGTTTCTTTTTCCGGTTTCTTTGTGGTGGTGGCCTGTGCCACCTCCACCTACTCAAAGCATCATGATGCTCCAAAAATGATGAATGGATTAAAAGGCAGAATTCTACGTGACCATCTTCATCAAGCCCTTCCGTGAGAACCCTAAATCCAAAGTGGACTGTTTCATTTATGTTAGGTAGAATGCCCAGAGGGGACTGGGTGGTCTCATGGTCTGAAATCCCTACAGATTTTGTTTTTTCTCCAGCCATCTGGAGTTTTTTTGTTTTTTCTGTCCCCCCTGGCCATTGAACCTTACCCTTATTCAATGTTAATTAATGTTGATTTATTTTGTTTTCTTATTGTGTTTTTTATTTTTCTATTCTTAATTATGTAAAGCACTTTGGGCTACTGTTTTGTATGAAAATGTGCTATATAAATAAATGTTGTTGTTGTTGTTGTTACTCAGAGTCAGAGTTATTATCCAGTGTCACACACATGCGCATGGGAGGCAGCTAAAGGGCTTGAGTGAAGGCAGTTCGGAGGCATGCGGGGTGTGGCAGAGTGCACTGACTCTTTTCTCCCTTGCCTGTAGACCATCCCCGGGGGATTTCACCTGGATCACCTGACATCACTTCCGAGACTGAGCCAATGGAAGTCGGCCACACCAGCTCCAGTCCCTCTGATGTCACCTCCGCTCTGAGCCAATGGTGGAAGACCACGTGCCGGATCCATACGACCTCACTTCCTGTCTCCCCCTTTAAAACCTGCCCCTTTTCCTTTGTTTCTTTAGTCTTGTTTTGGACTCGGTTGTGTGCACTTCAGTGCTCTGTATTTTGTTAAAGAAAACGACTTTTGCAGCCAGGATACCACAATATACGGGTGGCTGCCCCAACTCTTTATCTGTCAATGTCTCGTTCTTGTGACAGTGGCGTAGTCAGCAGGATGGAGAAGTCCCGGAGAGAAGGGGACAGGACCTGCAATATACCCAGGTGGGAGCGTGCGGGGCCGAGTATTCAGGCGGGAGGGTGCCCGTGGTTGGCGTGACCGGTGCGGGCTCCGCTCCCGGCACTCATAACTAGCCCATCTGGAGTGGCCAGGGAGTGTGCGGGTGGGGCTCACAGAATTGGGCTGCCCTGGAGGGGGGAGGCAAAAGGGACTCAGTATGCTCTCTTGGGGGAGAGTGCCTGCCTCCCTGCGAAACCAAAGCCCCATTTACCACCTAGGGGTGCCCCAGACTGGCAGGTGAATAAAATAAAAACATGGAGGTTGGACCCTGAACGGCCAACCAACAAACAAGCCTGGTCCTTATGGGCAATGGTAGGGCATTGGCTACGGCCATTTGAAAACACGCCCTACCAAATAATAGAGCAGGTAGCTTGCTATCTGCTCCTGGAAGCGCTTCCCCGTGGCTTCACCCAGCCGGTTTGGGGCGGCGGTTCAAGAACATGGCTGAGCTCATAGAGCTTATGGAGACGCAGAGGGCGGCCTCACACTCTAGGGGAGCAGAACCGTCCTCATGTCAAACTCAGCCGGGGTATGTTCCAAGACCTAGCCCCACCCTGTACAATCCGGAGCCCGTATTGGCGTCCGCGGGGCCGCGGGCGCGCAAACCGCTTGGAGGCAAGGAGGAATGCAGGTGGAGGGTGAGGAGGGGTTGGTGTGCTCTGGCTAATCCGTTGGCGGTCCCACATACTGGCGTGGTGATCGTCAACGGACACAAGACCACAGGTTTGTTCGACTCCGCAGCAACATTTCAATTGTTGCCCGCCGCTTTGTGCAACCGCAACAGTGGCTAAATTTTAAGACCGGTATAACCTGTGTCCACGGAGACATCCGCTGGTACAGGTCCGCCGCTGTGTCATCAGTTACGGAGGGTCAGTTCGTAAGCTCACCGTAGCCGTCCTACCTGATCCTCCACACCCGGTGATACTAGGGCGGGACTGGTCTAAAATCAAAAGCGGTGAGACACATACCACTCCCGGGGTTAATTTGGGCCTCGTTATGGACGGAGATAACCCGTCTCAAGCTGCCTCCACCCGTGTAATCAGCCGGCAGAGAGAGACGAAGCAGTCGCCCTGACTGACGTGGCAACTCCCGGGCCGTCGCGGGCTAACACGTCATCCACCAACGCAGCGGCGGAGCGGGAGGAAACCACGCCCATTGAGGTCGACGCTGACCCTCTCTCCGTGTTGCGGTTCCAATTTAAAGAAACGCCGGCTTCTTTTAGAAGGGAGCAATGGAATGATGACTCCTGAAGTTTGTAAAAAATGCAGTGGTCCTTGTCAATGGCCAGCGCACTAATCAGTCGATGCCACAGGGCCCCTACTTTGTGCTAGATAATGACCTCCTTTACCGTGTAGCAATGCATGACGGGCAGGAGACGAGGCTGCTGCTAGTGCAGCGTACCTTCCGGCGGCAGGTCTGTGAGCTAGCACACGCCCACCTCCTAGGTGGCCACCTGGGCACCGAAAAAACTCTGGAGCGGATCAAGCTCCGTTTCTACTGGCCAGGAATTAATGAGGAGGTTCGTCGCTTTTGCGCTTCCTGCCCGGAGTGTCAACTGCGACAAATTCCTAGGAGGGACCGTGCTCCTCTCATTCCTATTCCACTGATTGACGTTCCCTTCCACAGAATCGGGGTCGACCTGGTGGGACCCTGGAGCCCTCAGCCCGAGGACACAAGTACATTTTAGTCCTCGTGGATTACGCTACACGATACCCCGAAGCTGTTCCGTTGCGCTCAGCTACCTCTAAAGCCATCGCACGGGAATTACTAGGGGTATTCGCGCGCGTGGGATCCCCAAAGAAGTCTTGACAGACCAGGGGACCCCCTTCACCTCGGAAACGTTCAAGGAGACTGCCAGATTACTGAAAATAAAGCATTTAAAGACCTCGTGTATCATCCTCAAACCGACGGATTAGTAGAGAGGTTTAATCAAACTCTCAAGCAAATGCTGCGTAAGGTGGTCAGCGAGGATGGAAGGAACTGGGATCAGCTCCTCCCCCTCGTCCTTTTGCCTATCGGAAGTCCCACAAGCCTCCACGGGTTCTCCCGTTTGAACTACTATACGGGCGACAACCTCGGGGCATATTAGATATTTTGAAAGAAGGCTGGGAAGAAGAGGCTCTTCCCTCCACAAACATACTGGAATATATCGCGCAGTTACTGCGATAGATTTGGAAAAATTCGGCCTGTCCTTAAAAGTCACATGGAGGAGGCTCAAGCAGCGCAGGCCCGGTACTACAACCGCGGCACGTCTCTTCGGGAGTTCCGCCCGGGAGATCGGGTCATGGTCCTAGTGCCTACCTCCCACTCTAAATTGCTTGCCCACTGGCAGGGCCCCTACGAAGTTAAGGAGAGGAAGGGACTGGTCGACTATTTGGTGAGTCAACCCAATCGTCGACCAAAGGAGCGGGTTTATCATGTGAACCTGCTGAAACCGTGGAAGGACAGGGCCCCCGATCCCTCCTCCGGCCAGCCCCGCTCACTCTTCGCTCACACACACGACCTTAACTTCGGCACGGACTTAAGTCCCAGACAGCGGCAGGAGCTGGAAACAGTTATCCGGACCGTTCGGGAGGTAGTCAGTGAGAACCCCGGAAGGACCTCTCTGATTGAGCACAACATCGTGACAGAGCCGGGGTTGTTGTCCGAGAACGCCCGTATCGTCTTCCCGAGGCAAAAAAGGCTGAAGTGGAGCTTGAGATCAAGCGCATGCTGGAGCTAGGTGTGATTGAGGAAAGTTATAGTCCCTGGTCCAGCCCCATTGTGCTCGTCGGTAAGCCTGACGGAAGTTGGAGGTTCTGCAATGACTTCCGTCGGCTTAATCAAGTCTCCCAATTTGATGCTTATCCAATGCCACGCGTGGACGACCTCCTCGAGAGGCTTGGACAGGCTCAATACCTGACCACACTTGACATGACGAAAGGGTACTGGCAGGTTCCTTTAACGGACTCCGCGAAGGAAAAAACCGCGTTTAGTACCCCTAGCGGACACTGGCAGTATCGTGTCCTTCCATTTGGGTTACACGGGCTCCAGCAACCTTTCAGCGTCTGGTGGACAAAGTGCTTCGGCCTCATAACTCATACAGTGCTGCCTACCTGGATGACGTGGTCATCTATTCCAGCACATGGAAGGAACACCTACAGCATGTCCAAGCGGTATTACGGACACTTGGTGAGGCCGGGCTCCGGATTAATCCCAAGAAATGCTTCTTCGGATTAAGCGAAGCCAAATATTTAGGCTACCTGGTGGGTCGGGGTACCGTAAGGCCACAGTGCTCCAAAATTGATGCCATTCTGAAATGGCCCCGTCCGCGAACCAAGCGGCAAGTCCAAGCCTTTCTCGGGTTAGCCGGGTACTACCGCCGGTTTGTACCCCGGTTTTCGAGAGCGGCGCCTTGACTGATTTAACAAAGAAGAGGGCCCCGAACATTGTGGTATGGACTGAAAAAACAGGCGCTGCATTTGGTGACTTAAAGCAGGCCCTTACGTCCACACCTGTTTTGATGGCACCTAACTTTTCTTTGCCTTTCATCCTCCAGACGGACGCTTCGGACACAGGCCTGGGCGCCGTGCTGAGCCAAAGCGTCGATGGTGTGGAGCACCCCATCATGTTCCTGAGCCGGAAACTGTTGGACCGGGAGACCAGGTATGCTGCGGTGGAGAGGGAGGCTCTGGCGATTAAATGGGCGATTACTCAGCTGAGGTACTACCTGTTGGGCGGGAATTCACCCTTGTCACGGACCATGCACCCCTACAGTGGATGGCCCTCCACAAGGAGTCGAATCCGCGGGTCACCCGGTGGTTTCTTGACCTGCAGCCGTACAAGTTTTCGCTCGTTCATCGTCGGGGCGCTCTCCACGCCAACGCTGATGCTCTTTCTCGGGTTCACGACCTCTCGGTTAGGGTCGCCCGACCCGTCGGGTCTGGGCTAAGGGGGGGGCCTTGTCACACACGTGCGCATGGGAGGCAGCTAAAGGGCTTGAGTGAAGGCAGTTCGGAGGCATGCCGGGGTGTGGCAGAGTGCACTGACTCTTTTTCTCCCTTGCCTGTAGACCATCCCCGGGGGATTTCACCTGGATCACCTGACATCACTTCCGGGACTGAGCCAATGGAAGTCGGCCACACCAGCTCCAGTCCCTCTGATGTCACCTCCGCTCTGAGCCAATGGTGGAAGACCACGTGCGGATCCATCGACCTCACTTCCTGTCTCCCCTTTAAAACCTGCCCCTTTTCCTTTGTTTCTTTAGTCTTGTTTTGGACTCGGTTGTGTGCACTTCAGTGCTCTGTATTTTGTTAAAAGAAAACGACTTTTGCAGCCAGGATACCACAATATACGGGTGGCTGCCCCAACTCTTTATCTGTCAATGTCTCGTTCTTGTGACACCAGCAATATTCCATAAAAATGTGTTCTATTTAAACTTAAATTTTTCTGATCTTTCCCTTAACATTTGTTCAGTAATAATATTTCTGTATCACCTTTGCTTACAAGTGTAGCTCAACCTGCTCTTCAAAAACATACAGTCACAAAGAAAATTGAAGGCATTACAAAAGTAAATAAGAAGCAATTGGAGGGGTCCTTGTAGTTTGTAATAAATACACTACCTGGTCAAATGGCTGGGGACAAAGACAAACTTGCAGCCTTCAAGGATACTGGAGATAATAAACCTCTGGGGGTCCCAAGCCAAAGCCTGCACAACCCTCTCTGTACATCCCAGCACACATAATTGTGGCCGTCTCAGTCCAATCACAATTCCATTTTAGGACATCTTGTGAACTTTTCTTCTATCACAGGCAGTTGGAGTTGATGTAACAGACGGTGGAGCCACAGGGGTACCATTGCAATAAACTGGAAAAAGACAACAGAGAAAAACAGCAGAAGTTAGTGCCCAATGCAGAGCTTACAAAGTGTACACAGTACCATTTCTAATCTATTGCAACCAATGCAAGTAATTAAGAAAAAGCCAAATTAGAAAAGTGGGCTTTTTGAAGATTTTCGAAATGCTTGCCATTTGTAGCCTGGCACTTCTGTATTGGCAAAGCATTCCAGAGTTTGTTGCATGAGTACAGAAAGCTGCCAGTTTCTATTGTTGATCTTGGAATAAAAAGCAAAACAACATTTGAGAAAAGAAATATTGGGAGCAGACACTCCAAAATACAGGCAGGGTCTAAAATACTCAAAAGCCTTCTAATTATTTAAAAGAACCTTCAAATCAATTCTGTGTAAGACAGGCAGCCAGTGTAATGAGACTGAGACAGTTTTCAGAAGAAAAAAACTCAAAATAGACAAATACCTTGTGATCACTTGGCAAACGCACAGCAGATCAGAACAGAGGTTTAGATGGAGGATTCTAGAAGAGCGGGCAGGAGGACCAGCTGCTACTTCAACATGGCACACATCTCTCCGTCCCTCTTCTTTAACTGCTGTGCCATAACAAGACCAGACTCTTCTACTTCACTGTAACTGTTAAAAACATAAACACAGTAGATACGATGTTCACTCATGGAGTTCAAACATTAATAAAGTGTACTCTTACTTCTTTTTGTGCCTCCTTTCTTGGTTCACCTGTAGATCAATTATTACCAAAGTAAACCATCACAATAGATAAAGGTCTGCTTAGAGTAAAGTCCAACTAATAATATTATTTTTAATTACTGTGTTTTTTTGTTGGATTTTGAAAGAGCCCCAACTTAATTGTCATTATATATAGCATGATTTCTTTTCTTCTACATTATGCATACATACAGTAGACATTGTGTTATAATCTCTGTATATCTGAAGTTCTAATGTGCTGTGCTCAGGTGTCATCATTACTCGCATGAAAATATCTTTGTTTTTCTCTCCTGCCTTAGTTTTGTTTTAAGTTAAAATTAAGTCTTGGTTCTTTCAAAATCCAACAACAATGCACAGTAACTTAAGAAAATAAATGTTATTTTACAAACGGAACAACAACCCGTTTGTGACTGCTGGTACTGATGTGCCTCAGTCTGTGTGTTTATGAGGATTCACACTCTGAGGCGTTCCTGTCTAAAATTAAAAAGCCTGTGTTAGTTACTGGACAGAGTGAGCAGACATAGAGGTCAATATTCAAGGCAGCAAAATATTAAATCTCAAATGATAAATATGGGGAGGCTTTGCAGGAATTTTGCAGTAGTCTTACCTGTAGAAATAGCAAATCTAACATGAACTGCACATTATCCCAAACTGTGAATCTTAAAAGCAGAAGAAAAGAACATCCAATTGTGTCTCAGTATTTGGGTACACTGGCATCTGTTGAGCCACATGGTAGGCTGGTTACCACTGGGCATCCTGTAGAAAAAAATATATAATAAATGGGCATTGTTTTTCTAACTGCAGCAATAAGAAATGTTATTTCTAAGGAGCAAGCCTTCTCCATTATATTCAGTTAAATGTGTGTGTGTGTATACTCCTCCTAAACCAACAGCTTAATCGATAAGCTAATGACAAATGACAACAGCAGGTGCCCAGCCTGTCACTGTGCCACATCAGACACACACCACACTTCTCTCATGGCTTTGGACATGCATTTTAAAATTGCCTGTTTTGTGCCATAGAGGTTTGTCCTACCAAACAAGGTTAAAGAAATCCATTTTAAAATTATGAATAAATAGTAGCCAACTAACAAATAATTCATAAGTATGACATTAATTTATCCCTGAAATGTAGTTTTTGTACAAATGAAGACAAATCACCTCTCACATTTCTTACTTCTGCTCCTATTCTAAAATGTTTTATAAAGATTTATTTCTGTTACTGTCTTGAATGACAATACAATATCTCACTGTTTAATTCTTATTCTTCTTCTGTATACAATTTTGAATACTAAATATTAGAAAATGCAGTAACTGTGGTTTCCTCGCTTCATAAATTTCCTACTTATAAGTGTAAAGTTCAGAATGTTAGATCCTCTATTATATCTTTCTGTATGGACATTAATATGCTAGAAATAGCTTTAAAAACGGAAAACACACTAAAATAATTAAACCATGTAAGATTCTGAGCTGCTTCATTAACAATTTGTAATGCTATTATCTACATCCCTCTTTCTTGTAATAAGTTAGTTGTTGCTATTCTCTTATGTAATTTAGCCTTCATCGATATATTCCCTTGTATTGATGTAATCTGATATCAACATAATAAAAAAAATACAGATGGCTTTGGAGGGCACACTACAACAACAACAACAACATTTATTTATATAGCACATTTTCATACATGCAGTAGTTCAAAGTGCTTTACATAATAAAGAATAGAAAAATAAAAGACACAATAAGAAAACAAAATAAGTCAACATTAATTAACATAGAATGAGTAAGGTCCAATGGCCAGGGGGGACAGAAAAAAAAAAAAAAAAACTCCAGATGGCTGGAGAAAAAAAATAAATCTGTAGGGATTCCAGACCATGAGACCACCCAGTCCCCTCTGGGCATTCTACCTAACATAAATGAAACAGTCCTCTTTGGATTTAGGGTTCTCACGGAAGGACTTGATGATGATGGTCACGTAGACTTCTGCCTTTTAATCCATCCATCATTGTTGGATCATCATGAAGCTTTGAGTAGGTAGAGGTGGTGCAGGCCACCACCACAAAGAAACAGGAAAAAGAAACAGAAGAGAGAGTAGGGGTCAGTACGGATTTTAGAGCCGCCATGAATAGTTATTATGATGAACTGAACATGCAGAGTATCAGGATTAAGTTAAATTACACTGGTCCAGTGTCAGACGTGCTCTCCTAATTCTTTTCCTATTCCGACATCACGATTACATTGTTTTGCTTAATTATTAGCATGCCATTCACTCTTTAAGATAAAAAAAAATCACAGAAAATGCTGTGATTTTTACGATTAAACCACAAGATTACAAAGTATTGCAGCTAAAAATGATTTACTTACAAGAAGCTGTACATGTCCATTATAAAGTTCATAGACACAAGTCACATTTCATTTCGCTCCCTCTTCATTCGACTGGAGTTACATTTTTCAGGTGACACATCTTCCAAGGCATTATAAAATTCAAAAGTTTCCATCTTTTCCAGTAACAAGTCCACTTACATATGGAGATAAACGACAACACAAAAATGACTCACAAGTACAAGTCAAACCTGACGAATGACGTGTGTTGTTAAACATTAGACATGCGCAGAACAAATCGGGCAGCATCGTGAAATGAATTTCAATTAATCAGAGAGCACGTGTGTGAGACAAATCGGATGGTGACTCGTGTCACAAAGAAAAAAAAACGCAGACCAGGCAGAGTCGTAATAGTAAAGCTCTGCGCATGCATGCACAAATCGGGTAGGCACCACAGATCGGGTAGTGACAGGCGTGAAGACACAGAACAACTTTTAAGTTTCCCATCGCATACTCGATGTTTTAATTTCACTTTCAACTTTTTATCAAACTGTCTCATGTAGCTATGGTCGTGTCCGGCTGATGTCATAACAAGGTGCGTCACGAAGTGGGTGTGGTTAAAATGCAGTGGAGCGCACAAGAACATCTGACAGAGACAGGAGAGAGCAGTGCAGTAAGTCAAGTCGTGGAACTTCAGGTACACTTTTATGTAGTGATGGCCAGAGTGAAGCCTCACGAAGCATCAAAACGTTTGAAGCAATGGTGTCGGAAATCGTATCAAAGCTTCGAAGCATTTGACACTAACCACTCTAGTGACCCTGCCTGGCCATTTGTATTAACAGCTCATTCCAACAGTTCAAACTCTTATCAGAGCATTGTGGACGAATACCAAATGTCTATGAAGTTGTGATAGACATCTTTGAAGTCAAAATTATAATTGGCAATAATGTCAAGAATTGTAACTCGGCATACACTTAGCAAGCACTTATGTTGCAGCAATCGGGTCAACATTGACTAAATACATTTACTCCTAAACAACGGTAATCAGTGCAGACGCCTAACATATGCGTAACGGTGGCTTGAACAATTGCACTAGTCTTGCCAGGTCTCGTGTTCAATAACAAACCTGGTCAGCATTTGTTTGGGGATTGCAGATTTCCGTTGCCTGATGAGTTTGATTGATACGGTTCCGATTATGCAACAATGCTCCTTGAAAACCTGAAGACAGGAGCCTGCCCTGGATGATGTTAGACTCCTAATCGGGAATTTAATCCGCACAATGTACATTAATATTCTAATTCCAATGTAAAGCCATCATATATCAGTATTTGAATTAAATTCTTCAACCAGACTAGAGTACACCTCGTGGAAATGCAACTGGTCCATCACCGTCTCTCTAAATTTTGCAATAACTAGAAAAAAGTCAAGCAAAATGACACCTTTTATTGGCTAACTAAAACGATTACAATATGTAAGCTTTCAAGGCAACTCAGGCCCCTTCTTAGCCTCGAAAGCCTTGCATATTTCAATCTTTAGTTAGCTAATAAAAGTGTTTTTGCTTAAATTTTCTCTACATTCATAATGGCTAACATGGTACAACACCCTAGTACCACACCAATAACTAGAAGGTTTACTAGTAAAAACAGTAATACTGTAGCTACAGTACATTATACTGCCAATAGTCTAATGTGAAATACTCTTAAATTTGCACTAAATTACTTTAATGTTTACATATAATGCAATATCCAGATGCTTAATTCAAATAACCCCATGGCAATTCATTACAGTTTCCTTTATCATTAATTGTGCATGAGTTTTATTAAAATAACTACTAAAATTCAACCCAGAATAGTCCCATCTTTGTAGAATATAAAGAACAGTGTCACTATGGAAAACAAATCTGGAAAATGTAAAGTAAATTTGTTGCACATCCTACAAAAACCAAGAAAAACCTACACTTTCAGCCCGTTTGATATTTCAAATTAAGTTTTAATAAAGACATAGTTTGCAATAACCCAAAAACATGAGAGGACAAAGTAATTTGTACAAAAAAACAACCAGTTCTGTCCAGTTGCATTAATGAACGTGTACAGATTCTTTTCCTGCTAATGATTCAGAAAGTTAAAGACTAGAAAAAATGCTGGCAAGTGTACAAAACTGAATTCATAATTGGAACAGAACTAAAACTAGGAGCAAATACATACAATGTCTGCATAAACACAAATGTCCTCTGCATCAAAGTCACACAATGCAGAGGATTTTTCTTCAGAGACGACTCAGACTGTCAGGTTACAAGGTTTTGATTAACTTTACAAGGAAAACATTTAAAAACCGGACTTAATCTGCATGTTGGTGTGCTCCTCTTTGCCATGTACTGAGCTCTAGTTTGCTCCCATTACACATCTTGTACAAATAACTACAAACTGTCTTCAATTGTTAAATTAATTTTGCATAGAGGTTGTCATTTCACGAATTACATTTTCTGTAACTCAACATGCTGTTGTGAACAGTCTTGATAAGAGAATTCTCAGAATAGCATAGAATAAGCAGAACCAAACCAAAGCATAGTAGTAAGATTGAATAGCTTTGGCAAACCTCAAAGCACACAAAAATGTACATGTCAAACTTTTTTGCACTTTCATAGAAATTAAGGGTCAATGCTGCTTCTTTGTATAGAAATATTGTAGAAAACTTGATCAGTGCAATTCCATTCATACAAAGATGCAGGTGAACGTCGCCCCTCACACACCACTTGGCTCTCAAGGCTCAGCATCCTCTGTGCAGTCATTAGTGAGTCACCTGAAACAGACATTTTGTATTAACGTCATGCTTAACAATTGAGACCTATTAAAAGAAAAAGTATCAGGTTTTGGTTATACCAACCATAATTTAAATGTTAATGATCCAAAATATTCAAACAAAAATATTGTTTAATAAAATGTCCAGTGTACCGTTATGAACAGTACGTTACATACCAAGAATAAAATCAGTCTTGTGGGATTCTGCCAAGCATAGTCTTTTCTAGGACAGCAGGAGTAGCAGATTCCTGCTAAATAGAAACTATAGGATCGCTTAAGACAAATAAAGTCTTATAAAGTGTGGCATTAAAAAGTCATGTTTACTAATCTCAGCATTGACAACAAGCGCACCAAACTTCTCAAAGTATGCCATCAGGAGCCTTGTGACATGGGGACAATGAACCCTCATCTCCAAAGATGGAAAGACTTGGCTTGAGACGATCACCTCTGCCTAAAGTAACTGGCCACAGTAGGTCTAACTCACTCCCAACTTCAATTCTGTTAATCAGCAAAATATCAAGCTAAACACTGGTTGCCTTTTAAATTAATGCAGTCAAAACATGTGTTTCATAACTACTGTATACTGGCAAGATTACCTGTATTTGTCCCAGACTGTGGGTAAAAGGTTTATAAAATGAACCATTGGTCCAAGCTACCAAATTAACACAAAATACAATTTATATCTTAAATTTAATACCACCTCACTGCATTTTCCCCAAAGTGGTACTGGTTTACTTGCAAAAATTTACAGAAACACTTGCCTCTTAAATTTCCAAAGTGTCACCCTGGTCAGTGGTTTTTGACAGAGTGGTGATCTTGAGACATTTGTTAGGCCTAAATCACTCCTCAAAGCTCATCCAAAATGTATTGTATTTTTGGTAATCCTGGAAAACACTGGAAGCAAGAAAATTGCCCTTAATTCTGAATATTAACAGTAACTATATTAATTTATAAGTTAAATTCTTTAAGTAAAAGAAATTGCTGTAAATCAGTGTAGACTATAAAGTTGCATATAATTAAAATGGACAAGGTTTCTGAAGTGAAAAATTGTGACCCTCATACCATGGGTTGACTTAAGTTAAAGCAGTTCCATTACACTCTGATACTTAATACATCAAGATGTCAAAATGTTACTTAAAATAACACCTTTATAGAGGGAAAAAAACCAACAACATTTATTTATATTGCACATTTTCATACAAATAATGTAGCTCAATGTGCTTTACATGATGAAGTAAGAGAAAAATAAAATACAAAGTAAGAATTAAAATAAAAATAAAAACATTAATTAACATAGATTAAGAGTAAGGTCCAATGGTCAGGAAGGACAGAAAAACAAAACAAACAAAAAAAAAAACTCAAATGGCTGGAGAAAAAAATAAAATCTGCAGAGGTTCCAGACCACAAGACCGCCCAGCCCCCTCTGGGCATTCTACCTAACATAAATGAAACAGTCCTCTTTGGATTTAGGGTTCTCATGGAAGGACTTGATGATGACGGTCACATGGACTTCTGTCTTTTAATCCATCAATGTAGGAACATCATGGTGCTTTGATTAGGTGGTGGTGGCGCAGCTCGCCACCACAAAAAACTGGGAAAAGAAACAGAAGAGAGAGTAGGGGTTAGTATGGATTTTAGAGCCACCATGAATAGTTATTATAATGAATTGAATATACAGAGTATCAGGATTAAATTAAAGTGAAGTTATGAGAAGGCCATGACAAAGTAAAAAAACACACACACTTACAACTCCATAAAAACTGGAGTGAAATAGTCATACAAATCTAAGAAAAGTGTAGAAATGGAACAACAGTTAATCCAAGCATTCCTTCCAAAGTCCGAGGTAGCCAAATAGCCAAACACTTTCAAGTTTCTGTCAACACAACCATTTCAAGTATCACTGGGATATAGACACTCAAGAACTTTGACCTGGGAAGCTTGCAATAAAGTTGGCGAGTGCAGCAGTTTTAGACATTTTTATTTACAAAAATTATTTGCTCTGCTTTGCTGGGCTTCAGGCGACTCCTTTTTTTGCAGAGGACTTCTCCGGCCTTTGAAAAAATGCATTTACTTAGAACAGACTAGGGAATCCATTCCTGGACAGGTTTATCCATTCCCGGGAATTCGGGAATCCCACATTTCATTCTTGGGAAACCCAGGCTCCCGGGGATAACACAGTGCATGGGCATCTCACATGTGAACAGTTTTAGAACGAGCAACACTTATTTGTAATAAAACTACTGCAATATGTTGACACAAATAAAAGACTAACGTTATCTCCAAGCAGCTCATGCTGTCATATTAATACATGTATCTTTAGTTGCGGAAATAAGAGAGTAGAAAGCACAATGTGTCCAGCGTGTGGTCATCCAAGCGAGCACATCTTCGCAGAGTATGCCAGCTGATGAGAAAGCACGCTCTGCCTCCACTGAAGCAGGCGGCATAGTCATCAGATACCAATACACTTGTTCTAAACAACGCCTGCACTTGCCGTTGTGCTGAAACACCGCCATTTCAGCTTTTACTGATACATCCAGTTTCTTCTCATCATTCTGTGATGGCTAGTTTCTTGGCACAGGTAAAGCGGATGCAACAGACTGACACATTGCAATTTCAAGTTGCTGTTCAAAGCTGTTGTCTGATGAAGTGCAAGCTGCAGCAATGGCACCACCTTAATTATTTTCAACTATAACTCTTATTTCTTGATCGATTTTTATACTTTAACACGCTATATATGCGAGCTTGGCCATTCCCATTTTCCCGGGAATTACAGCAGTTTCATTCCAGGGAATGCGGGAATGAAAAATGTCCTTCGGGAGACCGGAAATGGATTCCCTAGAACAGACGTTGCTGGCAGATAAAGATACTTGATGGCAAGCTGATAAAGACTGGGGTAAACAGTTATTCTCTCCTTCCAATACAGGAGTGGATCTTCTCATCTACCAAGATAGGCATCCATTAGATATCTCTTCACCTCCACAGTGGCATCTGCAGTGGCACTGTGGACTCTTTGAGCCTCGGAAACACGCAAGTCCAAAAGTTGCCATAGATTGTCTGTGGGACATGCTGCTTCCAAGGATTGGGCCAGGGCTGATGTTGAAGGCTGTGGCCCTGTTTGAAAGAGTCAAAGAGTACATGGTTTTATTCACAGTACACATTAAATGTATTAAATACCAAAAATAAACATTCCATACAAAAATCACCTTGGGGTGTCACATGCACAGTGTTTGGTGAGGACCGCATTAGGGATGCACATTCCAAGGTGTCGTATTTCTCAGCCTCTCTGACACGGTCTGGATTGCCAAAGCCAATAGTTTTGAATCTTGGGTCCAGCAACGTAGCCAAGGCCAAAACCCGGAGGGATTCCAGTGTATGGAATCTGGATCATAAGCTTTCCTTCAGATGCACACCTAAGACAGAAAATAGCAATAATCAATGTTACTAAACGGACACAACTATTCATTGTACAAAAATATTTTTAGATCATCGCAGCTTACCTAATTGTACTGGATTCCTCCCTGGTCACCTTGGTACTCTTCTCTGAGATTTTGTGTTGCAACATGCGATATAGTGAGATAATTTTTGATGCAGACACCATTTTCCCTGCAGACTTCTCAGTTGTTGCATGTTTTGGTGGAGGTAGGAGGGTCAGGCATCTATACTAATAAAAGACAAAGCCCTCACTCACTGACTCACTCACTCACTCACTGACTCACTCACTCACTGACTCATCACTAATTCTCCAACTTCACGTGTGGGTGGAAGGCTGAAATTTGGCAGGTTCATTCCTTACAGCTTCCTTACAAAAGTTGGGCAGGTTTTATATCGAAATTCTACGCGTAATGGCATTAACTGGAAGCTGTTTTTCTCCATTTACTGTAATGGAGATGAGCTTGAACGCCGTGGGGGCGGAGTTTCGTGTGACATCATCACGCCTCCCACGTAATCACGCAGTACATAGAAAACCAGGAAGACTTCCAAAAAGCGCTGAAGAAAACATGCATTATATAATTGAGAAGGCAGCGAAACAATAAGAAGCGAGCGAGTGACATATACAACCATGTTCATGAGTTCTGCTACTTCGGAAACAAAGCACGATGTAAACCTACACTTTAAATTAAGTTCATAGACAGGCTGCCGCTGGCGTTTGTAATTTAGTGCCTGCCCATATAAGGCCGTCCGTCTGCGGCAATCCAATAGCAAACTCCCACTAAATATTCACGGGTGAAGGACTGTGTTTATGGAGAGGAAGATGAGATGGTCAGGGTGGTGTTTGACACAAACTCAGCGAAACTGCGAGAGAAAGTTTTAAGTGCCAGGACTAAGGTAACATTAAATACAGCCACGGACATAGTACGAGATGGCACCAGCACAGCTGGGAACCTTCGATGCATTTACACCGAGCGGCTCACGTGAACTGACGCAGTGCAGAGATAAAAGGCAACAGTTCCAAAGAGCGCTGAACAAAAACCGAATTACACAATTGAAAAGGCAGCAAAAAATATGAAGCGTCTGATAAGCATATTCATAAATCCAGCTACTGCGGAAACAAAGCACACGGTGGAAAAGTCAATGTCCCGCTAAAGGAAGACAGTGTAAAAAAAACCCGTGCATGCAGTGTGTCAGGTCTCAGATAAAGAAGAAGACGAGCTGTTTATTGATGCAGTAAGAAACGAATCGATGAAAGAAACCTCTTATCTTTACAACGATTGACAAACACGGAATGTAACTTGAACACAACACATCCTACAAATACGAACCTGATTGAAAGAAATAATGATAATCAAATCCTTGATGACAGCAACACTCAGTAACACTCACAAAACAAATACTGTATATTGACAGTCATATTACGTTATTTTTAAAATGTTCCCATTTCTTTTTCTAGCTTTTTTAACACACTTCTTCTCCGCTGCGATACGCGGGTATATATATATGTATATATATATCACGATCTACATACTCGAATAATGGATACTTTATTCGCCATCAATGATTGTTTTGGTAAAGCCATACTCAGTGTATTCATTAGATGAACGGTAAAAAAGTAAGAGCGAGGGGAGGATGCAGGCTGTAGTGCACGTCAACTCTATCTGAATTGCGCGATCACATTTCAAAAATATATCTTTTCAAGTTCTATTTAGTCCATATTTGTCAAACTCAAGGGCCACGGGCCACATCCGCCCAGCGTAATTATATCCGCCCAGAGATCATTTTATATACTGTATTATTGTTATTAATGGCCCAGGTATATGAAGCGCTGGTAACACAATAAACTACAGATCCCATAATGCAGCACTTCAGCTGCCTTGCCGAACACTTACCGCGTTAATCAAGTCTAGCTTATGATGCTGCAAGTTATTGCGGCTAGCTCACACGATGCTGAGAGAAAAGTTCATTCTGAAAATAGAGCCTTTAAAAGCGATGGGAGGCTGAGTATATGTTTACTGAACCCGTGTGTCTCATTTGTGGAGCTAATGTGGCTGTAATTACAGAATTTAATCTAAGACGGCACTATGAGACAAAACATCAGGGTAACCTGAATGCAATGCAGAAGATACAGAAAGCAGAATAATTAAATAAGAATCTGACACTTCAGCGGACGTTTTTACCCGTGCACACTCACAAAGTGATTTCAAGTGAAGCTGCTTTTATGGGAGACACAAATGCACCAGTTCACCTTGCCCCACTTTCCCTGTTGCCAAGTAATGTTGAACCAAGTCGTCACTACGGTGTTCCCAAATACGCACTTTGCTGATAAACTGAGCGCACTGAGTTTGCACGGCGCTTTGGTGACTTTGAAGAACAAAAAAAGTCCGTCTACATGCGGCTCGAACCTTGTGCATGTTTGGTAGCACATATCTGTGTGAGAAGCTCTTCTCAGTGATAAAGACTAACAAAACAGCACACAGGAGTCGCCTCACTGATGAGCACCTGCAATCCATCCTGAGAATCTCCACAACACAGAACCTCACACCAAACATAAACGAACTTGTTGCCAAAAAAAGATGCCAGGCGTCCAGCTCTAAAATGACATGTGAGCAAAGACAACTGAATGATTTGATTTGTTATTGCTGAAAGGAACACATTTTATTTATATTTCCAGGTTTTGTTATGCAGCATGTTCATATTTGAATTTGTATAATTTTGACAGGATATATTTTTATGGAGAGCAAAATCTTTTGAGATATTTAAAATCTAAGTTTATTTTTTATATAAAATTACATAAGAGTAAAGAAATTTGAATGTTTGTTCTTTTAATGTTTACTTTATTTCTAACTTGTATAATTTAGACAGGATATATTTTTATGGAGAGCAAAATATTATAAGTTGTTTAAGGTTTGAGTTGATTTATTCAGGAATAATATTCCTGTCTGTTTTTACCATTCCTACCAAAGATATTTCTGTCGACTAAATAAAAATTCCTTCTATTTAAAATTTAAATACAACTTGAACAAATATGATAGTTCATAATATCCACGCAGACTTGCACGTAAGAGCGGGAGTTATCCATTTTAACAAGCAGCGTATTGCACTGATACGAAATAGCTGTGTGTGTATATATGTAGATATGTATGTATATGTATATATATGTTTATATATGTGTGTGTGTATGTATATATGTGTATATGTATAGATATGTATATATATATGTTTATGTGTGTGTGTGTAAATATATATATATGACAGCAACACTCATCACTCACAACAGTGACAAAACAATTACATTGACAATCGTGTTACGTTATTTTCAAAATGTTTCCTTTTCTTTTTCATTGCTTCTTTAACACACTACTTCTCCTCGAAGTGCGGGTATTTTGCTAGTTCATTAATAATATCATACTCCCCACTTGTTAACAAAGACTGAACAAAGAGACAATTTTCCTTACTTTTTGATGAATTTCCTAGAGCTTAGGGGGTCTGGTCAATTACCTTCTTTACTACCAGATTCAGGGTATGGGCAATGCATGCCACATGACGAACTTTCAGCAGCTGGGCACTGGCAACAAGATTGGCTGCATTGTCATTCACCATGCAGTGTATTTTGCCACTGATTCCCCAGTCCATCATTAGCACACTCATGGACTCCATGATGTGAGCAGCAGTGTGTGTCTGGGGAAATTGGCTGACACAAAGGAGAACTATGGCCAGTTTGGCTTCAGCTGTGACATAATGGCACGTGACACTCAGATAACCATCCATATTAATTGAAGTCCACATATCAGAGGTCAGGCTGACATAAGCAGCCTGCTTTACCTCAGCCATTGCCTTCTCTTTGGCTGCACAGTACTTGGCCTGAACCTTTTATTGCCTTTCTGGTTGGGAGGATGTAGCTGGGATCCAGTTTGTTAAAAGCCTGGAAGCATTTATCTTCAACAATAGAAAAGGGCTGCAAATCTTTTACCACCATGGCAACCAAAGCCTCATCCAGTTCCTCTTGTTTGCCAAAAAAAGAAAAGAAAAAAAGAAGAAAAAAAAAAAACACAAAACAAGCTTATTGCAGCAAGCAAACTGTGTGCACCCGCAGGAGACCTCACGCTCCAGACAAACTTTCACCACTGCTGGTTCAGAATTGCTAAAATATTTGTAATACTATAAGAATAAAAATTTGTCATACCTTACTTAGAAGTTCCAGTGTGGGCAGATACAGCGGGATTGTCATACTCCTCTGTAATGCCAGGATGCGTTGACCTCAAGTGACGAAGCATTGAAGATGTGTTATTGCTAAATGCAAGTTGCTTATCGCAAATCATGCATTTTACCTTTGATGGAGATACTAAATCAAAGTAACTCCACACCAGAGATCGAGACCTCTTGCATGAACCTTCCATCGTGTATTCCAAATGTAATCGCAAAGTAGATTAGTCGTATTATCGGTATGTCTATAACTATTACCTTACTCGTCTCCAAAAAACAACCTTCAAACTTAGACGCATGCATTACTTACTACTTTAAAGTAGTTTAGGTGCGTATTAGACTGAATTGGGATCAGGTGAGTGTTTTGGACACCATGACATTCACAGGTATAAGCTCCAGGTGTCACTGATATACTGGTACCTAACTGGTGCTACACATCCATATATTCCAAATCATAACCTTAGATCCTCAAATGAGTGTCTCCTTAGAATTCCAAGAATAAAGCTTAAAAGAAGTGGTGAGGCGGCCTTCTGCTGCTATGCACCTAAAATCTGGAATAGCCTGCCAATAGGAATTCGCCAGGCTGATACAGTGGAGCACTTTAAAAAACTGCTGAAAATACATTACTTTAACATGGCCTTTTTATAACTTCACCTTAATTTAATCCTGATACTCTGTATGTTCAATTCTTCATAATAACTATTAATGGTGACTCTAAAATCTGTACTGACCCCTACTCTCTCTCTGTTTCTTTTCCGGTTTCTTTGTGGTGGTGAAGTCTACGTGACATTCAACTTCAAGTCCTTCCGTGAGAACCCTAAATCCAAAGAGGACTGTTTCATTTATGTTAGGTAGAATGCCTAGAGGGGACTGGGCGGTCTCATGGTCTGGAATCCCTACAGATTTTGTTTTTTTTTTCTCCAGCCTCTGGAGGTTTTTTTTTTTTTGTTTGTTTTTTCTGTCCACCCTGGCCATTGGACCTTACTCTTATTCTATGTTAATTAATGTTGACTTATTTTATTTTCTTATTGTGTCTTTTATTTTCTATTCTTTATTATGTAAAGCACTTTGAGCTACTGTTTATATGAAAATGTCCTATATAAATAAATGTTGTTGTTGTTATATCATCACGAGAATTGGAAATGAGACGCTGAGCTTTTGATGCACAAATGTTTCAAAACGACACCTTGAAGCTTGTTTAAAAATTGCACGTGACATGATGAAGGGGAGGCAAAGCCAAATGTCACTGAGATCTGTTTTGTGTTACTTTGATCAACACTGTCAATTACTTCATCCCATGTTAGCCTTGTTAATGATGACCCTGTAGACACTTCATCAATTGATACAGACGCCGACATGAAGATCTACTAATGCACTGGAAACAAAGAGCAGGCAGCTATCCATATTTATAGTAATTTTCAAAAAAATCTGTCTTTGCCAGAAACATTTATTCTTGTTTACCGTAAGAGCAGGCCATACTAATCATGTATCTCGAAGCATGCTCAAATAAGACTTGATACACATATATAACTTAACTTTCAAAGTACAAGACCTGCAGTTTACCTATTGTAACATAATATAGCTAATACAAGTAATGAAACCACCTATGTTAGCTATATCTACCATTTCATCATACACATTAAACAAGACACATATTTTCATTAGATACATCTTGATCACACTGCTGCCTCACAGTAAGGAGACCTAGGTTAATTTTCTGGCTCCTTCCTGCATAGAGTTTGCATGTTCTCCCCGTGTATGCATGGGTTTCCTTCGGTGCTCTCGGTTTCTTCCCACAGTGCAAAGACATGCAGGTTAGGTGCTTTGGCGATCCTAACTTGTCCCTAGTGTGTGTGTGAGTGTTTGCATGTGCAGTAAGCTGACATGAGGAGTGGAAATGTCCCACCTCCATGCATTGTGGTTTGAAGCACTGAGCAGACATGCATAGTACTGAGATTGCATCATGATGGGCTTTGATGCCTCGAGCAGACATGGTCACTGATTATTGAATCTTTGTGAAGCCTCAGCACACTCAAAGGCATTGACCTCTATATTTTAAGAGTCTATCTGACACTTAACTCTCTAGGTATATTTTGTAATTTATATTGACATTACACACTTCAGTTGATATGGTTAAACTACAATTCAGGTACACTAAAAAAAATGAATCATGGTGTAGTTTACTATTACGTATTTTCATCTTTTTGATTTTATGTAAAATCTAATATTTTCAACATTTATTTATTCAAATTACTTAATCAGTTAAAATGAATTAAAATATTTTAAATATGTGTAGCAGTGAAAAAAGTAGATTTAATTAATTAAAATGTATGAGATTGGTTTACATATACATTTCGGGAAATTGTATCATTTTAAAGAGGAAGAGTTCTTGCCGCCATCTCACCTCGCGGCCTGTACTGTTACCAAATTGTGACTGGTAAGTTACATCTGCACTTATCGTATTTAATCTGCCACTTATCGATGAATGTACATGTTATTTTTGTACAACTGGTACTGTATTACGGTTATATCACTATATTGATCCAATTTTCATCTTGTCTGCTATAGCTATTCAACTTGCACACGGTTCTAATAAACAATCAGCCAGCTTTATGAAGTCATCTTTTTCATTCGCTAACACTCCTCGCATTAGAAATTAAAAAGAAATAGTAATTAAAAATAGGCAAAGGATTTTTTCGATGGTATCATCAGCTATGTTATATAGTTGCGCGCACCGAAAGCGGAGTTTCTTTTTGTCGGATCAAATAATACAGCGCAAGGAGGACAGACTGTTGGTGGGATCGGGAAGCGGGTAATATGATGCTTCATGCACTTCATCCCAGATTAAGGGAATGGGTTAACTAGAACAGTGCTTCACAAACTTTATGAGTGTGCGACCAACTTTGTAATAAAAAGTGTCGATGCAACCTGCACGTGTGCGACTGCAAGTGAAGTGGGCGAGGTGTAATCCCATGTTAGAGTGTTGTGGGGGAGCCACGGATGATTGTGCCACTGCTCACAGGTTGGTAACCACTGAAACTGACAAATTACGGTTGATCTCATTCTTCGTATTCTGTAATATCATATTGAAGCGATTTCAAACTATTGTTTGCAAGCAGGGGTGAAATGGTTACTGGTTCACGGTACACCATAGCAACATTCCCGACGTTTAGCACTGCAATTTAAAATTTAAATTAACATTAAAACCATTGTTGATTACTGCGCTTTGAAAATATAATGTTATATACAGCCCAGCATCAATCAAAGTAATTCTCACAGGCGTAGGGGCAGGCAATGTGTGTTTTGTTTGTGTTAGTAAAAACATGGCAGAAAGCAGTGAGGAGATTTTTCAACCCAAATCTGAAGTCTTGCATTTGCTTAAGACATTGGCTGTGTCATTATTTTAATTTTTATGCAAACAAAAACTGCAAGTGCTCCTAATTTTATTTGCGGCTTTAAATATAAATCTTGTGTTTTTTTTTCAGATTGTGCACTTTTTGAACATTTTCATCACACTTTACCATGAAGATATAATACTGATAACTGTGGTATTTGCGTTACTACTATCATGATATGCCTAGTGTGCATATGGCAGTTGGATCAATTTTTAGAAAAGTTTCTCATTTATTGTAAAATATTGTTTGAACACCACTGGCTTACAATTATGAGAAGCAAAATTGGGCATTAGGCAATCATGCAAAAAAAAAAATATATATATATATGTATTGTCACACACGCAAGCATGGGAAACAGCTGAAGGGCTTACTCACTAGTAATTCTAACGCCAGGCCAGGTGGCGGAGTGTATTGACTATCTCTCTCAATCCCTTGCAGATCTTTCCCGGGAAATCCCGCCTCTTGCCAGCCCCAAGGATGACATCACTTCTGAGCCTGAGGAAGACACTCCCAGTTCCTGCCCATTGACGTCATTTCCTTTCTAAGCCTTTAAAACGTCCATCTTGCCTCAGTACAGGCAGTTCTGTTCTGGTCTCCAACCTATAAACAATTTGTATCTAACGAAGCAATTTTGCAGCCGACCATATTATACTGGTGGCTGCCCCAACTCTTTTTGATGTCTCCGACTCATTCTTGTGACTATATATATATATATATATATATATATATATATATATATATATATATATATATATATATACATTGTGGTATATGGCGGCTTGTCATCCCGCCAATACCCCTAGGCCGCAGATGGAGCCCTCCTGCAGTATAGCGGTGCCCTGAGGAACAGCAAGGAATCATAGACAATGGAGTTTTTATCCACAGCCCTGCTGGATACCACAGAGGCCGCAAGAGGGAGCTGCAGGGAGGGGCAAAGAGTCATATGTGCCCTATAACCCGGAAGTGCGTCATAGGAAGAGCGATGGCAGAAGTGACGTACTTCCGGAATGAAGAAAAAGACTTGTACCTGACCAGGAATTGATAAGGAATGACATGGACTGGGGATTGGGAACACTTCTGGGTCAGGGAGGATTAAAGAACTGTGGAAGCTCCCAGACAGCGAAGGTGGAAGGGTGGCAATGCATCTGGGAGTGGAGGATTGTTTATTGTATTTGTAATTGTGAATTTATATGAGTATAGTGGAGGAGAGGGTGCTCTTGTCAACTTTTAGACTTTTATCCTGTGTCTGGAGTCGTGGACAGGGTTTCAAGGGAGCGATACTGCCCCCTATCTGTCACTATATACATTAGCTGGAAAAACAAAATGTCAGTAGTTTGTAAATAGTAGCTACACTAAGGGTGGTCCAGACATTTTCCATGCCAGTTTGATTGGACTGGTAGTCAAATATACAGTATTATGTTTTTCAAAAGCATGACCTATTGCAGCCAGTATAAAATGGACACATTTTTGGTCAAAAGGAGAACTGATTACTAATAAAAAAATCTGTTAAACTTTATACTGTCTTTGTGATTTCATAAGCAAGAACATTTCAAAATTATAAAATAAGAAGTTAAATGTACTTTATTCCCAATTGGAACCTTTTGTCTTTTACAGGTGCCTAATTCTTATTAAGGTTTTTTCCCAGACCAAACAGAATACCTGGGTAACCTCTTAGATTTTGTAAGTATGTGGGATACAAAACTTTGATTTATAAAACCCAGAAATTAGATTTAATCAGAGGTTAATTTCTGCCCTAGCCATCCAAGAGGAGAGACCACAGACATCCTAGAGATGGAAAGGGTTTCTCTTTTGGCCGAGGTTAAAAAAAGAATAACAAGGCAGTGATCAAGGAAAAGATGCAACGTATCTTTTCATACAGAAGGCAAGAAGTTCTTCAGGAGCCAATGATTGTGGAGGTGTGAAACAGATGGCCAGCACTTTTTGAAGTTAGTGAAGTAAGTTTAATAACCCATTAGTTTTAAATGTAGACACAAATCTTCATACCAATTGTATTCAGTGTTATACGTCTTGTTATATCTTTTTACCTTTGCTTCAGATCAACCAGGAGTTCATGCGTATAACAACTGTTCCACTGATATCAAAATTCATTGGACAACTGAACAGATACACCAATAGCCTGATGAAGGTTTTCTGTGACAAAGGAGGATATGCAGGACAGAAAATCCATGCCATAATAGCACCTGCAGCTACAGTAAGCGTGCTTTTATGTAGTATTTCTTTGAGTCAAGCAATAAGCTTTTGAAGTTCATGGAATAAAATAGGAGGAAAGAGAGAGAAAAAAAATCCTATCTCCTTTGCTAAAAGTTAAAAAGATTTGCAGGCCTATCCTTATTTTCATGTAGCAAATATGTATATGTTTTTATGAATTTATATTACCAAATATTCACATTGTGATTCATAGACCTTTTATTGATCTTTGCATTAAAGCAGCTTAATACACACAAAGGACAAACAACTCTCTCATGCGAAATTTAACTTACAATCAGAAATTATATATTGTATTTGAGATTATATGAAATTCATCAAATTCATTAGGATAACAGGGTTACAAATATGTCTTGGGAGTGGATCCGCCAAGTACAGCCCCGGTAATGTAAATTAAAACAATACTTAATTGATTTAACTTTAAATTCAGTATTAGTTTAACTAATTAAATTATATCAGTACATTGACAAATGTCATTTTATTTGGTATCTTTTTGGTATGCTTGTTTCAGAGTGAAGACATAAACATTAAACAGGACTGCGTCCTGAGGAGCTTAAGTGTCTACCTCAATGAAGACATGGAGACTCTTGTCAAAGAATACATGGTAAGTGTATGTCTGCCTGCTCTCTTTACATTACATGAAAGTTATGCATATACATGTATTTACATTATTTTAATGTTCTTAGATATCATAGTGTAGCTTTGCCCATGTGTGTAGTGTGTACTGAAAGACTAAAAAATGCAGCATTAGTTTGGAGTTTGATCCTACAAGTTAAATGAGATGCTTATCAGCTGTAAATGTAAGAAATGGTTACACAGCTCATTCTTCTTTGCTTATCCTCCAGGACTGTAACGTGCAGATGCTGAGTCGGGATTGCACAAACAACAGTGGGCATCTATATCATTTGTGCAACGGGTGCCAGTCCTGAAGAGGAGCCAGCAGATGTTGGCATTGCACGTGAAGGCTTGGAGATTCTACAAAACCTAAAGTGTCACCTTTGGATGTATGATGCTCTTTGACTGGTTTATGCACTTAACGTAAACTATCCTAAGGACATGAAGTGCACCTTTGAAGTATTTCAGAAAATCTTGATGGAACTGGACAACCAAGATCTCACCAAAAGTCCAGTCACTGAAAATTAGGATGCTCCATTGATTGAGAGCAATAGGCCTGACACACTGATATTTATTTGTGTGTATCAAAGTAGATTGACTTGCTGCAAATGTGCTTAGTTTCACATAACTTTGTTCATTTATATTGTTAGAGGTGCTCAGAACGTTTTAAAAATTGATGTCAGGGATTCCTTTGGAACTCTTTTGTACTACATTACAGTTTTCATTGTTGATCTTTTTGGATCTATCTGTCGACCTCAAGTTTTATACAGTTGTTAAGCACATTTCCTAAAGAGGTTTAATGATATTGCAGCTCAAAAGCCTGTTTACAATATATACTGTATATACTCTAGCATTGTAACAAGCAGCAATGTGTTAAAACCAATGGCTCATAGCTGCTCACCTGATCATTTTCATGCTACTTGAATGTGATTTCAAAATTTGAACTTATTTCATTATATCGATGTTGCTGCCTTTGAGATTTTGCAATGCAACATGACTTGAGTGTTAATAAATTGTAAAATATAAAAACATGGTGGTCTTTGGTCTATTTTGTGACATGAATGCATAAAAACAGATATTTTGAAATACCTGGTTATGAATTTAAAATACTTTGGTTTTATTAATAAAAAGTAAATACATTGCATACATTGTCAATAAATCGAGTCTAACTGATTATTAAGCATAATTTTAAAATGAATGGATTTATTCACATGAATCTGATATGCATTTTAAAACAAATTGGCTTTTATTCATATTGGATACATAAACCTATGAATTTGACACACATTGAATGTATTCATAACAAATAAATAAGCCTAGCTACTTTATATTTAAAGGACATTGGGCTATTTAATACAAATACATAAATCTCATTCGTTCTTGTTTCATTTATGTTGGACTGATGAATTTGCATCACATTAAGTTTTTTAGTTTGCGTACTTTAAAACTATGTAATCCAAATAGATGGAAATTTTATATGCAATTAAAACACATAAATCTTAAATATTAGGCCTAAATATTTTTTGAGTGTGTGGACAACTGTGATTTCCTTTGTCGGATACATAGTGTCAAAGATATATTGTCATATATCAACTTTTTATATATACTAGCAAAATACCTGCGCTTCGCAGCGGAGAAGTAGCGTGTTAAAGAAGTTATGAAAAAGAAAAGGAAACATTTTAAAATAACGTAACATGATTGTCAATGTAATTGTTTTGTCACTGTTATGAGTGTTGCTGTCATATATATATATATATATATATATATATATATATATATATATATATATATACACACACACATATCTACATATACACATATCTATATATATATATATATATATACATATACATATATATATATATATATATATATATATATATCAACATATATATACATATACATACATACATACATACACACACACATATACATATACTAGCAAAATACCCGCGCTTTGCAGCGGCGAAGTACTGCATTAAAATATTTATTAAGAAAAAAAATTAAACCTTTTTAAACTGAGGGATGATTTGCCAATAATTATTTGTTAAGGATCTCTTTGTATACCATGTTGTCAGTTCGCCCTTCGGTTGTAATATGACCAAGCTGTGTGCTGAGCTTACTCTTGAGCATGTAACTTACAGTTGGCCATGTGAACAGTAATTTTGTCTCAAAGATTGAGTTTCATGATTTGTTTCAATTACAACAGTATTTGCAGGATTTGTTGTGTTGAAGTGACATTCGGCATCTGTCAAGCGTTGTAAGCACACAACCGGTTTCATCGATAAATCACATCCAGCTTTTGAGAGTTTAAACATTCATAAACATCAAAGTGTCCACTATTGAAATCATCACCTGTGAATCTAAGATGTTTAAGAGGCATTGGCGGTTGTCGAAAGGTACACTTGAAAGTGACAACCAGAAAAATTCAGAGGCAGCCATCAACTCACATTCAGAACCATAGGTGAAGGGCTTAAGCATTTCACTCTTCTAGTGCTCCTGTGTAGTCTAATTATCTCCTGTACCATCATCAGTCCACACCTTGAACCTGTCCCAGTCATTCAATACATAAGACAGAATGTTCTCCGATATCAAGAATGAGCCTGATATGGCGTGCAATATGTAACAAAGAGAATGGAATAGGTAGTGTGGCCCCGGCCGGGCCTCAGGAGGACGGGAGGAGGGCTTGTGCCTCCTCCAGACCGCGAGGGGGCGTCCGTCCTGGTTCTATTGGGAGCCACGGGTCGAGGGCATGGAAGCCCTACCCCTGTAGGGGCCCGTGGTTACCGCCAGGCGGCTCCGATGCCGTTCATCCCCAGGTGGCCCTCGCCGGGATGGAGCCCGGCCGGGACGCTTAGAGGACCGGAGGAGGGCGTGTGCTCCTCCAGAACGAGTGGGGCGTCCGCCCTGGTTAGACAGGGGGCCTCGGGTACAGGGCTTGGAAGTCCAGCACTGTAGGGACCCGTGGCCACCGTCAGGCGGCGCCCCAGTGCCTGTTTATTCCGGGAGCCCGGCACTTCCGCCACACCCGGAAGTGCGGGGGAAGACGCACGGGAGACACGGACGGCTTCTGCGCGCGCCGGCACTTCCGCCACACAGGTGTGGCCACCGCTATGCCGGAAGCAGCTGGAGCCCATCCGCTCCCCATAGTACGCCTCCCTCCAGTCAGCGGTGGAAGTCGGGAGGCAGAAGGACTGAGCTGGAGAGAGGACGGAGGCGGCCAGGACAAAGGCAAAGAGACTGTGGGCCCTGGACTTTGGGGAAATCAGTGCAAGAGGCACTGGGGTTCGTGAGTGCACGTAATATTTGTATATTGTAAATAAGTGTAAATAAACGGTGTGTGGGTGCAAAAATGATGTCCGTCTGTGTGTGTCCGGGCCAGCTTTCACAGTAGGTGGTACATTATTTCCGGGCATGGAAACCACTCGGTAAGTGACAGTTCATTGATCGATGGTGATCACCTCAATAGACATGGTAATGGGGGTTGGAATGATAAAGGAAATGGGTACCTGAGCAATGTAAAGTAAGTGTAAAATACTTATACAATAACTATAATTGTATTAAACAAACAATAAAACAGCCGAGAAGCGTGGATTAAACAAAAAGGCTGTAGTTATCAGTAGGAGACGAATCCGGGCTAAGCAAGGAAGGGAATGTAGAGACCAGAGCGACGGACGGTCTTATATAGGCAGGCAGCCAACAACGTTGGGGGCGCTTGGGATGGGGACCCAACGCCACCTTACACGGTGACCGAGGTGCAGGCTATGGATGTATCTATGTACGTAAGTAGAATTCAGTTAGCGTTGGGAACCCATGTACCAAATTTCTTGATGATGGGCCCATAAGTAACAAAGACTGTTGAAAAGTTCAATATGGCGGCCGACAGTGGCATCATACCACCGAAATAAGTAAATACATTAGTTTCAGTTAGTGCAGGGAAGCCGCCTACCAAATTTTGAGAAGATGGGGCCATAAATAAGAAAGTTCAACATGGCGAACGCTGTTGACCGTTATCACCATTACGCCAGAGAATTTCGAAATGAATCCTACTTAACTTTTGTAAGTAAGCTGTAAGGAATGAGCCTGCCAAATTTCAGCCTTCTACATACACGGGAAGTTGGAGAATTAGTGATGTTGAAGGTTCAATATGGCGGCTGACAGTAGCGTCATACCACCGAAATAAGTACGCACGTTGGTTTCGGTTAGCTCAGGGAAGCCACCTACTAAATTTCGTGAAGATGGGGCCGTAAATAAGAAAGTTCAACATGGCGGACGTTGTTGACCGTTATGACCGTTACGCGGAGAATTTTGAAATGACACCTGCTTAATTGTTGTAAGTAAGCTGTAAGGAATGACCCTTCCAAATTTCAGCCTTCTACCTACACGGGAAGTTGGAGAATTAGTGACGTTGGAAAGTTCAATATGGCGGCCGACAGTGGTGTCATACCAACTAAATAAGTACGGACATCGGTTTCCATTAAAAGTTCAATATGGCCGACAGCAGCATCATACCACTAAAATAAGTACCAAATTTCAGTCTCTACGCACACGGGAAGTTGGAGAATTAGTGACGCTTGGAAAGTTCAATATGGCAGCTGACAGTGGCGTCATACCACCGAAATAAGTATGTACATTGGTTTCGGTTAGCACAGGGAAGCCGCCTACCAATTTCGTGAAGATGGGGCCATGAATAAGAAAGTTCAATATGGCAGACGTTGTTGACTGTTATGACCGCTGCATAGAATTTCTAAATGAAACCTGCTTAACTTTTGTAAGTAAGCTGTAAGGAATAAGCCTGCCAAATTTCAGCCTTCTACCTACACGGGAAGTTGGAGAATTAGTGACATTTGGAAAATTCAATATGGTGGCCGACAGTGGCATCATACCACCTAAATAAGTACGTACATCGGTTTTGGTTAGCGCAGGGAAGCCACCTACCAAATTTCGTGAAGATGGGGTCAGCCTTCTACCTACACGGGAAGTTTGAAAATTGGTGATGTTTTAAAGTTCAATATGGCGGCCGACAGTGTGGCCATCCAATCAAATAAGTAAGTACATCGGTTTAGTTAGCGCAGGGCTTGCCTACCAAATTTCGTGAAGATGGGGCCATAAATAAGAAAGTTCAACATGGCAGATGTTGTCGATCGTTATTGACCGTTATGACTGTTACGTGTAGAATTTCAAATGAAACCTGCTTAACTTTTGTAAGTAAGCTGTAAGAAATAAGCCTGCCAAATTTCAGCTTTCTACCTACATAGGAAGTTGGAGAATTAGTGATGAGTGAGTGAGTGAGTGAGTGAGGGCTTTGCCTTTTATTAGTATAGATAAAAAGATTACGTAAATTGTGCAACCTTTTTATGGAGCGCTTAATTTTGATCAAAACCGTACGTCAAATAGTATACATCTATATATATAATTTTTTCGTCTTCATTAGGAGAATACAACAATGATACTCTCGTGTCAATTAAACCAATTTAATGTGCATATGTCAAACAACATAATTCTACATCCGCCGCAGTAAGAACAGTAGTAGTAGTTCAGTTGTATGGAGCTCGTAATTTATCCCGATTAGGTGGCTCAATGGTATTGCAACTGTCTCTCAGTAAAAACACCAGGAGTTTCGCTTGTTGATTTTTATCTTGGGAAAGGTTTTTGTTTTTTAATTCCTCCATTTAACAAAGTTTTCGAACTTGGACTAATAGCAAACAAATCAATCAATCGAAAGTGAAGTCAAGGGGGGTACATGTCCCTAATTATATTGTGTATGTAAAGAGTTTCACTGTAAAACGTAATAAGCTTCATATTTGTGTGTTTGGAGACCCTGGTGTCGTACTGAATTTGTATTGTAGAAAAACAAACTACTGTCCACCATGCCTAAATGTGTCTTTTCGCTTCAGATCGCTATCTGGTAATTCCAACTTGGGACAACGCATAAACAGTTTCAGCCAATCAGCGCCTTTAAAACATGCAGAATGACTGTGTGAACCTTTAGTGTAGCGAGCGCAGCATCTTCGCTCAAGTCCAGTCATTGTCCTGTTAGACTCTTTACTGTTAAGTGCTGCTTGAGCTACCGTTTATAGTACAACAGGTGGCATATGCGTTGTTCTTAAATCGATATTGAAATGCACACAAGCCTTCACAAAAAATTTTCAGGGG
>NW_024381007.1:0-1162 GCF_016835505.1 Polypterus senegalus | reverse complement strand
TGAATAACCTGATGGAACCAAGTCAGGAAAACATGAAGAGTCACCATTTAAAATCCAAGTCTCGGTGATGAAGAAGAAATCCAGATTATTTGATGTAATAAAGTCTTGCAGAATAAAAGTTTTATTAGACGCTGATCTCACGTTCAGCAGAGCAGTCTTGATAGAAGTAGAAGATCTCGTTGCAGGATGATTACGGGTGAGCATGCGGAGATTAGCAGCGTTTACTGCCCGATTGCACACCGAGGAAAAGTGATGCTGTCTTGAAATGGAGAAATTAAACCTGGTGTCCAGCGCCCATGTAACAGTGATGGATTCCTGAGCAGGAGAAGATGGGTCATAGACAACTCGCAGGCATCGGGAAACAAAGCTCTGGGCTCTGGCTCTTTTCCCACGACGGCGGTGGGTGCGTTTGCGTTTGACTACTCCACTCAAAAATGATTTTTTTTATATTTACTACTCCAATGTAGTTTGTTGTGATGGCTGAAAAAAATTTAATGCCATAAGTTTATGATATAAGAACAGCCAATGGTGACCAATGCTGCACAACAACAAATGATGTGAAAAACGTCCATTAAATAAAGAGATAATAAAATCTCACATTACTTGTGTCTCATCATCCACATGTCGGTTATCCATAAACTCAAAACGTGTAAAACTCAGGCGTATTATAAAGAGATACTTCAGAAAAATCAGCGCATGTCATTAACAGGAACTGCAAGTCACATGGGACTGACACTTTGAACTGAAGACAGGACTATTGACCAATGAATAAGGGGGAAGGCGGGTCTTCAGTTCAAAAGCACAGCATTATGGGAATGCCTTTAATGTTGATGACATGGGCTGATTTTTTCATAAGTATCTATTTAAAGATATAAAAAAAATAAAATCAATGTGTGTAAATGGCGCCCTCTGGTGGTCATGAATAGAATTGAAATTGAACCAAATCCTTCAGTGCTCTTCTTGTTGTCTGCTCATTTTAACATTAAGGTCCATTTGAGTCACACAATCCAAGTTTGCTGATAATTTTAACACCAATTTTTAATGCAGTCAGACCCTCAGCCACACTCCCTCTCAGTTTTGTTCACCACATATTTCAGTTTTCAGGTTTTGTGTTTTCATTGCCATGTCTGTGGTGTCACATTCCCAATGACAACTTGTTGGT
>NW_024381006.1:0-28708 GCF_016835505.1 Polypterus senegalus | reverse complement strand
ACTTGCTGATATTTAGCGGGGCTGAACAGGACTGGAGAAAGTACAGTCCCCTGTGGCGCTCCTGTGCTGCTGACCACCATATCAGAACTGCAGTTCCCGAGACGCATACTATCTGTAAGATGGTGCACCGATCCATGCCACCAGGTATGAATCTACTCCCATCTCTGTCAGCTTGTCCCCAAGGAGCAGAGGATGGATGGTGTTTAAGGCACTAGAGAAGTCCAGAAACAATTCTTTCAGCACCACTGCCTCTGTAAAAGTGGGAGAGGGATCGGTGTAGCATATAGATGATAGCATCCTCTGTTCCCACCTTCTCCTGGTATGGGAACTGCAGAGGGTCGAGGGCATGGCGGACCTGTGGCCTCAGGTCGTAAAGCAGCCACTCCATGATCTTCATCAGATGTAACGTCTGGCTGGAAGTCATTCAGCTCACTAAGACGTGATACCTTTGGGACTGGGGTGATGCAAGATGTTTTCCAAAGCCTTGGGACTCTCCCCTGTTCTAGGCTCAGGTTGAAGATGTGCTGCAGAGGACTCCCAGCTCCAGCACACAGGCCTTCAGCAGTCATGGCGATACTCCATCTGGACCCACTGCTTTGCTGGCATGAAGTCTCCTCAGCTCTCTGCTTACCAGGGCTGCTGTAATTGTGGGTTGGGGGAAACTCTCTCCTATGCTGGTATCAGCAGAAGGATGGGTGGAGGGTGCAGTACTGTAGGGTGAGAGTGGGTTAGGGTGGTCAAACCTGTTAAAGAAGTTGTTCATCTAAATTGCTCTCTCCACGTCTCTTCGCGGTGGCACCCGCTCGAGCTGCAGCCAGTGATGATCTTCATCCCATCCCACACTTCCTTCATGCGGTTATTCTGCAACTTCTGCTCCAGTTTGTACCTATGAAATGTAATCTCCCGGGATCTGGTTTGGAGCATACAGCGGTTTGTGCAATCCCAAGCAGCACATTATTCATTTCTTCACTCCACAGCAGTGCCACTCGCAATATGGCAGTGATGTTGTAATGATGCTGTGGCTGGCCATGGTGTCTAGTAATTCTATGTCTGTGGTAAACACAAGAACTACTTAATGGATTTAGATTGGGCATTTTTTTTCTATAATTTGCTTGAACATTCTGGTTGATTCTGCTACTTCTCTCATCACACTAAGAATCATACTTCCTTTGCAGGAGCGATATATTCGCGCTAATCCAAGACAAGCTGCAGGCCGAGGGGAGGGGGAAACGTGACATCAGGAGTAGGGCCCTCCATGCTGTACAGTTTCACTTCTATGTTGGCAAAGCCGCTAGTCATCAGTAAATAAGTGACACCTTTTCACAAGACACCTTTTGCAGTTGAGTATTTATACTCGTGTTGATCCTAATAACCATCGTGTTTATGCATTCTTGCTAAACTGCTAGTTGTAATTTAGTTTTTGGGCTAACTACACTATTAGGCTTTTTATGGTCTATTTAAAAGCATGCCATACAAATTTGTAAGTAAATTTTTAAAATGATAGTTAAAACTGTCAAAAATCACCATGTTGGACGTTCATAACACGTATTATGATTAAGCTAAACAAGTAAAAATGCTGTACATTTATTTAAACAGTGAATCATTAATATAACCAAAATGACCAACCATTTAAAGAAAAGTGCCGGAGACAGTAATATACAGTGGAAGAAATCTTGATTCAGATCCCTTTTGGTATGCACTAGTTAATGCATAGTAAACAATATGAATGCAAAAATATATGACTTCGAACATAAAATATACAGTTGAGACCACATGTCATATTATAGGCATTCCCTGTGTTATGGAAATAAAGTAGATACCTAATTGACTTAAGTGGTGATGTCTAAATCGCTTTGTCTGGAACAGAGCTGCAGAGAGTGCTGGAGCTCATCCCAGTAAAGCAAAAGGACACAAGACAGAAACAAATCGCTGTACAAGGACCCAGCCCATCGCAGTGCAAACATGCACAGCCACACCAACTTGGGCCAATTTAGTATCGCCACTCTAACTAACCTGCATGTCTTTGGCCTATGGGAGGAAACCCATGCAGACAAAAACCATGCAAACTCCATGCAGGGAGGTCCCGGGATGCGAACCCTGGTGTCCTTACTGTGAGGTAGAAGCACTGCACCACCATGTTGCTAAAGGTGCTTTACAGAATGTCAAGGTAGTACTAGGGTGTTGTACCATATTAGCCATTATGAATGTAGTGAAAAGCCAAGCAAAATTACGCCTTTTATTGGTTAACTAAAAAGATTACAATATGCAAGCTTTTGAGGCAACTCAGGCCCCTTCTTCAGGCAAGATGTAATCAATAAAATCCTTACACACCTCACCATGCGCACATCCTAACGCTTTCATTCATAAAGTTGCCCAAATTTACACCCAGCTGTGGTCTCAAACTTGAACCACCTTTATCACATTAATGCAGTTATTTTGTGGACAGTAGGTGTCAAGCCTCCCTTCGGAAGATGTCAGCACTACTTTCCAAAATGCAAGTCACTGGGTCATCTCGGAGGTCACATTCCAATTTCAAGGGTTATATCCAAGCTTCTTATTAAGGGTTCAAATCTTCTGTCACCAGTAGAGATTTTCACATTTTCATCTGGGCTTTTTACTTCATAGACCACACATTCACCACTACATGTACTGTATAAGACACTCCATCTCCTATGAGCCAAATTATTACTTCATTTTGCTATCTTTTATAATACATATACTCAAACCATAATGTTAATCATTTGTCCTGTATCGACATCAACATGTCAGCCTAAACTGTATCATCCTATTCTAAAGCTTGTGGATGTTCTGACCTACAGTAAGTGTCCCTTATTCCCAAAATATTAGTTATGTGTGCCATCCCATAAGCTTACTATTATTCTTCTCAATTAATAAATGTACCTAAATGTTAAGCTCTACAGTATTTGTTATAATATTACAATCAATAACCTAGAATATCTAAACTGGACTGGCCCCAACTAGCAATGGTGAAATGCCTCTGCAATGACAGTCACTTAACATAATCTCCAATAGATTCTGATTAACTCTAAATTACATAAATCTGTTCTTAACCACTTTGAATTCATAATCATGTAGTATTCCCATTAATGCAAACATTCATTAAATACATATTATTTAGGAGTTCCTGTATTCTGCTTTTGCTTGCAGATAATTAGCTTTTCCTTCTATACCTTGGATAAATTCATGGCTCAAATACTTTTTGAAAGATATTGCTAGTTGTCAAACAAGAGGACAATTAAAGTGGGCTCTGGCAAAGAACATCGAGCCCTGCAGAGTAAAAGTGTGACCAATTTTCTTTGGTAAGGTTTAAAGCAGGTGTTGGGGTCCAATATCCCAAGGTAAAAAGGACCACGCCTAGAAGTCTTGGACCAAAGCAGACTGATGCCATCCATGATTCGAATCCACAATGATCTTTTGGGCTCAATCGCCACCAGCACAGTTGAGCTCTTGGCAGCAGGATCCATGATGCCTTGGACTGGAATTGAAGTACGTTATCCAGTAGTCAGTTGGTCGATGGCCTGATCCACGACTTGATCCCATCTCTGGTACGGCTGGGTTCTCCTTGGAGTCGGATAATTAGTTTATCTGCAGACCTTTGTCACAGCCCAATCTCTGAATTTAACTTCAAATGCTGTCATCTATGATTTACTTGGGAAAAAAAACAGCTTTCACCTGCAGATGTAAAGACTTAAAAAATGTTACTTAAATAGTCAGCATTAATTCTTCATTGGTAGCTACTTTTGGATCACAGAAATAATGTCTCCTAAGATGGCAGATCTGTTTCGTTAGGGGTAACCCTATTAGAAATATTGCTAGTAATAAACAAACGGTAATTTCAATCCAGTCTGTGCTTGTCTGTCAATTTGCTTTTAATAGCCAAAGTAAAGTTTGAAATTGATAAGCACAATGTTCAGCCTTCCTTTATAGCCGTTTCCAGTTTGGCTGCAGCAATTTCTACTCAATTGAAAACATGTCCCTCATATCAAGTAAGTCATTATAAAAATAAAGTCAATCTTAATATTATAACTAATATATAACTGTACTCAGTCATTGCAAAAATTGGTTTCATAATAGTGTTGGCATAATATTCAAATAATCTGCATTTGTTCCATAATTGAAAAATTGCTTCAAAAATAAAACAAAATTAAACATTTAGTATACCAACCCTTCCCCCCTTATTGACACTTGTGTCAATTACAATTAGAGGAGATGTGGAGCAAGAGGGTATCTGAAACTGATCCCATTAATATAATAATTTAATAAAAGCCAAATGTTATAGCTCTCTTTACAGGAAATACAAATATGTCCAGGGATGGAGAACAAACAAAAAGCAAAAAAAAAAAAAGTTGATTGTTTATTAGTTAAAGAACCATGTTTTGTGGAGGTTGCTGTAAAAAGCAAGAAGACTTCAGCCAATTATTATAAGTATAAATTTGTTTCAGTGTTCACTGTACCCTTCCCTTAAATGGATTTGAATCTATACCAGCGGCCTCCAGAGAACATCTCAGTCAGCATAGTAAGCAGAGTCAAGAAAGAAATCCACAGTCTGGACAGGTAAATTCTTAATTGTTTTTAGACATTAAATATAACAAAAACAGTTAGGCTCCACATTTCCTCTTCCATAATTATAAAAGCATTGTTCAACTATGTAAAGTCTTAAAAACATTTTTCCTTTTACACAAGATGTTAATATTTGAGTATATCTGGACCATATATAAGATTAACAACGTCAGTAAAGTATTTTATCCATTCCCACTAAAAAGTTCCTTAAATTATTTCAAAGGTCACTTATCAGAAAAAATGATCGTGGACTCGTCTCTAATCCCTTATAACCTGCCATCTAAAAGCTTCTTTACATGTATCCCAAGTATTATTTTTTTTTCTTTCATTACTAATTATTTTATTAATTACAGTGGGTAATGAAAGTATTCAGACCCCCTTCAATTTTTCACTCTGTTATATTGCAGCCATTTCCTAAAATCATTTAAATTAAATTTTTTTCCTCATTAATGTACACACAGCACCCCATATTGACAGACAAAAAGATTTTTGAAATTGTTGCAGATTTATTAAAAAAGAAAAACTGAAATATCACACTTAATCCCCCTTATTCCCTCTTCTTTATAGCAGATCTTAGCATGGAGCACTACCTGGACTGGAAGTCACTGTTTTTCTTCAGCTTTATTACTGTTTTAAAGAATGTCACCCCCCATTAAAATTTACTCTTTTTAATTAAATCCTCCTTTTCATTTGAGTCTGGCCAGTACTCAAATGAAAGTGGTGCCTCATACAGTATCATACCTAATCTGGAGACCTTTTACACCACCTGTTCACATCTTTTTTAGTTAAATTTAAGAGCTCTTTAATTTCAACAAATATTTATATTCTTACGCATTACTAATATTAATGTCAATCATCTCATCCTTTCAAACAACAACACCACGCTTTTGACACAAACACTCTCAAACACACTTAAACTTGTTTAAAATGCACTCAGGATCTTTTAAATACACTATATAACATACACAAAATCACCCAAACCATTTTTAACACACTCAGCCTAACCCCAGTATTATTACTTATTATTAGTTAAAGCAATGACATACAATAACCCTTCAGGCTTACATTTACCCTGTCTCAAGCCATCACTCATCAAGACATCTATTTACTCACACACTATATTTGGAAACAATGCAGCAAAGGAAAAGAAAGAAATGGACTCTGAAGAAGAGCAAGTTCCACTCTCACTTAATGTTACTAATCAGGACAAACAAACATAAAACAGCCTCCCATGACGCTAGCTGGTGTTAAACCTAGGAAACATAACACAATCCTGCTCAGCTGTAAACGGCGCTGGTTTCCAGTTCAAGGAGACTACATTGGCGATCCAGTTCTGCGAGAACAAGGACAAATCCAACTATCGAGAAACCACACGGTATGATACCACAGCAATACAGCATTCCCAGAAAAGGCTACAGTCACAGAGATTATTAACTCAAAACGAATAACATGTAAGCTTGAACCTTAGCAACCACTGTGCCACCACACACTCCACTGTAACAATCCCCATAATGCACAACCTCACATACACACATCAAAAGGAAAAAGAAAAGGACAGAAGAAATTGAAAGAAATTGTCTCCCTTGTATGTTATAGTTATCAAAAGATCATTTTTCCCTAAGACTTGATCAGGGTCTGAAAGAAAGATAAATATTTATAAACATGCATATAATTAAAAGTGGAGACGTCCTCATCTTATCAAATATTACACAAAACTCATTTTAACCCATATTTGCTCAGAGCTCTGGAAATTTATATGCACAAGGTAGTTTCAGCAAATCACAAGTGAACTACATTACCCAGAGGTTTCCATGTTTCGCTTCCTACTCACAAACACACACACACAGAGAGAATGAATAACGCGCGTGCTTGCACACACACAGACATCGGCATGCGCTAGATATCTTTGAGGTCAAATACAGTGCACATTTCTTTTTATCTCGTCAAATTACAGTCTTTCCCACAAATACACACACATTATCTATATACTCACACATTTTTCTATCGCTTAATTTCTTTTGCTTTCCTCCTACATTTCTCTAAAGGCTATTTTACTTATTAAACTGTAAATAATGTTTCAATGGACTAACTCAAAAAGCACAACTTTTCAGATGGTGTTGACTGTTTCAACACTGCTCTTACATTTTTATTATTCAAATTCTCTTGCGACACCTTCCCAATTCACACACTCACACCTTCCTTACTTTCCAAAGCCAACGTCAGTTATGCTTCTTAACAACCTGTTTTCCGTTTTTTTTTTTCTCTGGTCTTTGTGTATTCATTCTTGCAGTGTATTCCGCGTTTTCTCTTTCTTTCACCTTCCATAAACTGACCACGAGCAGTCAGCATACATCCATTTTTTTTAAACCCACTTCGGTCACAAAATCAGTTTCATCCACTTTACTCAAATGTTCTTAGTTGTTATCTTATTTGAACTACTTTGGATTTCATATATTTATTTGCTGTAATTAACAGTGACACTGTCTTAATAAAAAAAAAAAAAAAACTTTCCATTTGTTTCCATTAAAAGGTGCTTGATTACAAAATCCCACTCACACTTATGTGCTTAATTACTTTACTGCATCTCTCGTTAAACCACTACTTGGGTCCGGAGCTCATTCACACTTGTCTCCGCTCCTGTGGCTTATTTTACTACCACTAAGAGATAACAGAGCTCATGCAGTCACTCACTCAATCATACCTTATTTGTGGATGGGACAATTAAAATATATATGTGTGTGTGTGTGTGCGCGCGCCTACACTTCAACTAGCTGCTTTTGCTATTAAGAGGTGAAACCTACATACTCTGCACTAGTGATGGGCGGAGTGAAGCCTCATGAAGCATCAAAACGTTTGAAGCAATTGTGTCGGAAATCGTATCGAAGCTTCGAAGCATTTGACACTCACGTCTCTAGTGACCCCTCCTGGCCATTTTCATTAACATTACACAAATTCATGCTCCACTTAGACGTCTGTTATAACTCTTATTGCTTTTATTTTTCGCTGCTACAGACTGACAATGAAGAGAAGGGTTCGTCAGCAACTTCTAGTGTCGGATGTCTAAAAAAAAATAAATAAATAAATTAAATATAACGAACGCCGACAAGCAGAATGCACTATACGATAGCAAGAGTTAAACAAAATAAGACGCCTCACTCATGGATTTCCGGCTCTTTCAATTAGTACAGTATTTACTTTTGCACTGTATCATTATAATCGCTCCTGTTATTAGTATTAGAATTAACCTTCATCTTTTCTTGAGATCACATTTAATAGCCTTAAATGTTTTCTTTGGTTTGACTTAATTAAAATGGTTTAGACGGAAAATAAAGGTTTATCCCTGTACTTTGCCATGGTATAGGTAAGCACATTTGAGAAAGAAAAGGTGAAATCCTTAAATCAGTTATTATTCGATCAAGTATTGAAATATTTCATTAATACTTTACAATATTTTGTGGAGCACGAAAGTAACGAATTAGCTACAAAGAAATGACGCCGTCAATGGCTCAACTAACTAAGGTGGTTGCTTTTCAAATTCTGAGCGTAGTGCTAGCCCGAGTTCGATCCGACTTAAAGACTCATCAAAATTAACAATAATAAAAAACATGATCAGAATTGAAATCTTTATAACCAATTTGAACTAAATAATTTTGAGAGATACTGGGAAGGATCGCATAAGAGATCTGTTCGAATCACCAAAATCGCCATCAAAATGCGATGTCTAATTGCGGATGGCAGCTCACGTATTTACATTAATCCATTTCTATTCATTGCCATTTGACGTCCATGAACCCCTCCATTGAATAAGGCAGTGGTTCTCAACCTGTGGGGCGCGAAGTAACAAAAAGGGGGGCGCGAAGATGTGAAAAAGAAAACATCTGTTGGAACCAAAACAAATTAACTTAAACTACATTCTGATAATAGAACAATAAATACTGTATATAGTTAGATAAATGTCGATAAAAGTTAAGTAGGTATAATCAAATATGCATCTACATTTCAAAAAGTGTTGGGGGGTGTGACGATGTGGGTTCTGGCTCCACGCTCCCTTTGCTGTTGGAAGCACTTGAACCCAACACCGTCGATAATGTTACCGAGTGAGCTAGTCAGTGGAGGCAAATAAACAATTGAGCAAGGGGTGGTGCAAAAAGTGCAAAAGTGCTTTTATTAAAAACAGTCAACAAAAACAAAAACAGTGTTCATAAAGTGCAGTTCATTCAAAGAGTCAATAAATAATCCATTAAAAACGTGGGAGTAAAACCAATATATAGAAAAAAACAATCCTTTAAAACGAGAGGTTAAAATCTTCTTTAGGAAGCAGTCTTAAAACAACAAACAAATCCGGTGCATCGTTTATTAGCGTCTCACCTGCTTATCCCGTTTGGGCCAAGCAGCAGGCAAGACGCCTCTGCAGCTGCCCTCCTACAACACACGAGACTGGAGACCTCCCGATCCCTGGCTTCGGTCTGGCACTCATCCCAGTCCCCGAGACTTGATGTCCCCCAATGACGCAGGACGACCACATTGGGGACTCCACCACCAAGCCTCCCGACTTCCGCTGCCTTTCCGCCGCCCGCTTTCACCTGATCACTCCCGCTACATGGTCGCCAGCGAGCAACCTCAACTCAAGCACCTGGGTGTCGGCCTAACACCCAGCTTCCTTGCAGCTGCCCATGAGCCGATCGCGCCACCACACGCACACACCACGTGTCTGTCTCTCCTGCACCGCATGCTTCCTCGCTCCCTGTAACCTCCGTCCTCTTTCCTTTCCTTTTTCACTCCGATCGTTTTTTACACCTCCCTTCAACCGACTTGCGCTTCTTTTTTAACGTGAGGGGCATCACAGTTAGCATTAGCCACGGGAGCAATCACGAATGTGGGCAGTTCCTCACCTGTGCACACGGTGAGAAACGCCCACATCGACGACTGCCCCGCTGCTCAAGCATAAACAACGCCCCTCACGAAGCTTCGGGTGCGGTGATTATTTATTTAAAATGAATGGCCTTTTCTCATCGAGCTGTGTACCCATAACACCACGGGGGCGCGATTAAAACTGTTATGAAAACTCGGGTCGCAAATACTTAAACGTTGAGAAAAGCTGGAATAAGGTGATGATAAACCCACTGTGGTAGATCAGGTTGAATTTGCTCTGCTGCACCAAACATTCAAAGGTGTCAATCCGGAGCACATCAGAGAGGCTGAGAGACACGGCGCAGATCAGTCACCGCACTCCGACACACACGGGACACTCCAAGGTGAGCATTGCACATATCAAGGTCGGCATTAAAGATCTTCTTGAGTGCTGAGGCAACAAAAAGCAGCGGGATAAACACATCTGGACCTGCTGTTGAAAAAACATTTGCTTTTAACAACAGCATCCCTCCCTCGTGAACACATCTTCAAGGTCCGGACAGGTGATCAGTAAAAAGTTTTTTAGTCACAGCACAGTGCAATAATAAAACATTTCCTAAAACATATAGTTGTCCAGTCTGTATTATTCCTAAGCAATCTTCCAGTAATAGAGGCGCAATCCCAGTTACTAACACATTAACACTCAAAGTAAGAACACACTTATCAATTTAATATTTAAAAATTTAAACCGCTAAACCCGCCATCAACAACTACAAAAACATTTGAAATCGTTACTCAAATATTTCTTTTGTTATAGACATAAAACAAGATGCACATTTCCATTTGATATATCTTTACTAGTGTTCTCGCCTTTGCTCGCCCGTCCACGCTTGGAATTTGCTGTTTAATAAAAAAAAAAAGAAAGAAAATCAGACTCTTTTGGGTCATAATTCACAAGGGGTGGACGCGGGACCCGAACCCACGAATGCTTTATTATGAAGCGGTAACGCTACCGCTGCACCACTACTATTTGCAGGAGGATGGTATATAATGTATGTTTTTTAATATATACATGTACTGAAGACGAAAACAATTATACTGTATATAGATGTATACTATATGACATACCTTCAGTGTTGCATGAAAACGTTGCATGAGGTAAGAATTGATATTTATGAGAGTATTATAGTGAGAGATGTGTCACCCGTATTGCTAAAGTTCTTCTTTGCAGCATTATGCATTCAACAAGTCGGCGTTTGTATGATGTATAATTTATAATTTTATTTTATGCCACAACGTATTATTGGGCACGATCATTTAACATGTATTGATCATCTACAAACTTTCATTTCAATGGGAATTCTGTTGAGTTTTTTTAACTCTGTTGATGCCATATGTACTTCAAACGGGGGCTCAATGAATAAATAATGAGTCGAAGCTTTGCGCAGAGTACTGAGATTGCGTCATGACGGGCTTTGAACAGGGCTCGATGCCTCAAACATGCGTACTACTGAGATCATGACGGGGCTACTGAAGCCTCAGACATGCGTAGAAATGAGATTGCGTCATGACGGGCTTTGAATGGGTCTCCGAAGCCTCAAACATGCATAGTACTGAGATTGCGTCATGATGGGCTTTGAACGGGGCGCCGATGCCTCAGACATGCGCATTTACTGAGATCATGACGTGGCTACTGAAGCCTCAGACATGCGTAGCCGAGATTGGATCATGACAGGACTTCGAGCAGACATGGTCACTGGTTACTGAATCTTTGTGAAGCCTCAGCACACTGAAAGGCATTGACCTCTATATTTTGAGAGTCTGACACTTAACTCTCTAGTTATATTTTGTAATTCGTATTGACATTACACATTTCGGTTGAAATGGTTAAGCTAAAATTCAGGTAGTTGCTGAGAATTAATTATTGTTCTTGTGGATTGCTGTGATTTCCTTTGTCTGATACATAGTGTCAAAGATATATTGTTATATATCAACTATATATATATATATGAAAAGATTAGGTAAATCGTTCAACCTTTTATGGAACACTTAATTTTGTTCAAAACCGTACCTCATATAGTATACATCTATATAATTTTTCGTCTTCATTAGGAGAACAATGATACTCTCATATCAATTAAACCATTTTAACGTGCATATGTCAAACAACATATTTCATCCACCGCAGTAAGAACAGTAGTAGTAGTTGTTCAGTTGTGCAGAGCTCGTTAATTATCCCGATTAGGTGGCTCAGTGGTGTTGTCACTGTCGCTCAGAAAAAACACCAGGGATTCGCGTCGCTGATTCTCCTGAAAGTTTTTTCTATTCCTCCATTTAACAAGCTTGGACGGATAGCGAGCGAATCGAGCTATCGAGGGAAGGTTGGGCCACCATAGTCGGGCAGGGGGCACACGCCCCTAATTATATTGTGTATGTAAAGAGTTTCACTGTAAAACGTAATAAACTTCATATTTGTGTGTTTGGAGACCCTGGTGTCGTACTGAATTTGTATTGTAGAAAAACAAACTACTGTCCAGCATGCCTAAATGTGTCTTTTCGTGTCTGATCGCTATACGGCACTTCCAACTTGAAACTTAATTGTTGCGGCGCAGCATCTTCGTTTCAGTCAGTCATTGTCCTGTTAGCCTATTTACTGTTAAGTGCTGCTTGGGCTACCGTTTTTAGTACAACAGGTGACATACGTAGTTCTTAAATCGATATTGAAATGCACACACAAGTCTCCCAAATTATTTATTGAAATACATCAGTGTCCGTTTTAGGAAGTCGTAGTTTTTGCTTGTTCCCGTTATTAGGAATTATAATTTCTCAGTGTCACATATTATTCGTTACTACTCGTGGGTCCCATATCATTGAGATTCTGTATAAGGAAACTTTTTTAAAAGGAGCGTTGATTAGACTGACTATAGCAGACTTGTCATCTTCTTAAAATGACTTTATTGATTTGATATTGACAATTAATCATAAGGTCAAACATCGAGGATTTGAGTTTGCATGGACTGCGCGGTTTCTTTTTTTTTTTCGTGACATCGTGTCAGTAGAGAGTGCGTCACGTTAACAATGCACTCTGTCCTAAATGACAGCGCACACGCTTTTTGATATTTCCTAAAGGCCAATCTGTCTCAATTTGCTCATTAATATATTTTGACAGTGTATTTTAGTGAGAATGATTATAAACATATTACCTATGTTCATTTCCCATGTAGATATGTAACGTTTGGCGAGAATAAATAAAAAGTAACAACACATATAATAGTTATGTTGCATTGTTTATGATGAACAAAATTCATCGTTTATCGGAAATGTTCTACTTATACAGTCGATTTATTCCACTTCTGAAGGTGTACATTGTCGGTATTCTCCATTGCATTTGCCCCCGAGTGTAACGTGTGCCAGTGTAACCGAGGGATGGCAGACGAGCTCACGCAATGGGTGACAAGGAACATTCTCATCCTGATGCCCAGGCTCTTGTCATAAATATTCCCATCTTGTGCTTTTTCTCGTTCCTGCAAGTTTACTATTATTATTGGACATGTAGAGGAAATGTGTTTTATTTTATGTCTATGAAAGGAAGGACGGTAAAGCCTTGAATGAAACTGAGTGTTGATGCTTTGGGTAACAAGACAGGTTAAGGAGCAGGGAACATTGAATGTGACAGTGACTGCGGGGGATTGTGTAACTGGAAGATGGTTTAAGAATACAGAAACGACAAAGCTTAGTGTTTCAGTAATTATATTTACTTCAATTATTTACTCTGTTGTGCTGCAGTTCGAAGATTACTTATTTACCCCCCAGCGCAGCCTTTAATAAGATGCATTCAGAAAGAAAGGATGTTGCTGATGTAGCGGCTTTAGAATGGCTGCTGGTGATTTGGAAGAAGACAGACACAGCAATACCCGAATGCTTGCGTTTATTCTACAAAAGCGTCATCCAGCTTTTTTCTACAAGACAAGCAGTAAAGGGCACAGTCAGCACATGTAACGTCAGGCGCTCTCTGTCTCCTGCAAAAGCGTCATCCAGCTTTTGGCAGGAGTCTGCTGTACGTTACATGCGCGTCCCGTGGGTGTTGCATCAATTAAAGCGACCCCCCCGCTACAACAGACAAATAGGAACTATATACAACAGATACAATGATTACATTCAAAAATTTACAATATATATAAAACAAAAAGAAGTTCAGTATATATATAAAAAAAAAGTTTTGAGAATGTTCACAATAAAACAAACTAACTCAGCCACACTGACAAAGTCAGATGCTTTTTTGAAAGTTTGGCTCCAGATGTGCTTATCCAGCTGCTCCTCTTGTCAGTACTTGAGTGATCTTTACGTTCACCTGTGGATGAATTCGCAAAGTTTCTTTACAACTTTTGTCTCATTAACGCAGAAATCCCGAGGCTTTCCTAAAATTGCAGAAGACACTGTTGATGGCGCTGATTCTGTTTTAAAGACAGTTGTGATTAGTTATGCAGAACACGCCTTTACTCACATTGCTTTTTGGAAATCAATAATACAAATCAGCAACAGATCTGGGAATCACTGAATAGTAAAAACGTTTAATGAGGAATGTCTTGCGCATATACTGGTGTAATGACCACGTCGGCTTTGATGAAGCATTTCTTAGCCTCTGTGATATGATCGACATGGGGTAGAATAGATTCTGGATTGTTATGATACGTGCTACCTTACGCAAAATATAATCAATTTGTTACAAATTCTTGGTGGACACGATTCCACACCAAGGAAAAAGGTGCCCCATGTAAATCGTTCATAATGTCTCCAAAATATATTTGTTAACTTTCAGACAAGTACTACTTAACTGTTTTATACAAAATCCTTATTTCAACATATGTGAGCCCTAACTAGGATTTGAACTCGGGTTAGCGTATTTTATCAATATAGCACAGACAACCGCTTTTACGCTTTGAACCAAAGCACTTCAGCAGACTAGTTACTGACCAAATCGACTGTTGATTGCGCAGATATCAATGACGTCATTACGCTAGCGTGTTCAAAAATCAGGTGACGGGCGCATTTGAAGCAAGCCTCGAAGCGGTGCTTCGATAGCTCGACACAGTGTCGAAACCTGAGTATCGAGCGGCCCATCACTATTCTGCACCATTTTTTTCTGATGTTGTAACTCTTTATTGCTTCAACAACAAACGTCTAAACAATAGCCCCTTACTTTTAAGGCCCAATGAATGTTTTTGCTCTACTTTTCCTCCCACAGTATGAAATTTATTTACAGACACTTTTACGCTCATAGGTTTCCCTTCTTATCACTCGGTGTTCTTTTAAAGCAATACAGTCCTTTATTTTATATACTAAATACTATACCCATTTTTTTCATATACATTATACACTTTGTACATTCCCTAAATTCCACACTCGTGCTCACTCACACTTTTTGCACCTTGAGTGCCTGCCCTAGTGCCCTCTCTTTGCACTTCTGTGCCACACACGCTCTACACCTTTGTGCTTCACTCACTGCGTCGCTTTAATGCGCTCCACACGTACCCGCACTAATGTGCTCCCATTTGCCTCATTGCTTGACTGCGCTCCACACACTCTTTGCACGTATGTGCCTTTCCTAACCTATTGAAAAAATGAAAACTATTCTATTCCCTTATCTGTCCCTTTACTAGCACACTCAAACCACCTGTCTTACGTGGATCCCTTCCACCAGCTCTCCCTATAATTCGCCTGGAAGCGATGTCCGAACAGGACTTTTGCCTACCCACAGCCGACCCCCATCTCTAATCCGGGGAGGTAACGATAGGTCTCCAGTCACACCTGAAACTAACTCTTTATACTGGGGCACAGTCGGAAGGGGCTTGCCAGCGCACTTTTTCCCTCAGACTGGTTCTCTCTCGAAGTGGCTTGCAGGTGGCCGGCGATATATTGCCTCTTTCTATGCATTCCCGCTCACGCTACACTGGAGAACATTTTACAGCCACAGTAAGAGGTTATAGTTCAGGAATTCCACACCTATCTATACACGGTTTGCCATCGTAACGGTAACCTCAGTATTTGATAGGCTTTCAGTATACCCGTTACTCGTGCAGCCCTCGGTCATCTGTCCCCTGGATCGTAGCTTTTAACCAATTCAAAAAACCTTTAAATTCAAATTCCCATTATTTACTGCACATAACATTCGTACGATCACATTTACATCAGCTCTACAGCCTTCACACATTCAGTTTAAGTTTGTGTGCCCATCTTCTAGTCCTACCTTGTTCTTTTAGAGAGGCTTTCTGCCACTGTCTCTATTGGAGGGGCGGGCGTTCTTTTGAAACTTCACACAAATAAATTTTAGCGAAATATTGCTTACCTTTTTAGGTGATCACCATCTGTGTTTGTTTCGCAGAGCACTGTCCCGCCGCTGGATGTCGCAACTGCCTTTTTTCTTTGTCGCGTCGGGTCGCCAGAATCTGATGAAGCGAAATCGTCGGAGCAAAAGACGCACCAAATGGGTTTTCACCTGGAATGAAGGCTCTAGGAGTCAAGAGGATGGGCAAATAGAGTAATTAGCTTTATTGCAATAAAACAATTAGCAGACTCAACCCAATTCGGCCAAATCAGGCTGAGCCCCGAACAGTTCAAAAATCACAGTTTATATAATGATTTCTTATTATTCTGACCTCGCTCGAATCAGCTCATCGCTGCCTTTCTTGACTCCTTTTTTCTGCAGCTGGTCTAATTAACTTTTATTAGAACCACCAATATTTCTTATTTTCTGTCAATTAGGCCTATCTTTATTTTTCTGCTTCGCTTATTTTTAGGTCGGCTAAGAACCAACAGGTGTTTTCTCTTCTTCTATCTTTGAGCTGTCATTATCTCATCATCCTCTCTTCCTGGGTCCTCTCGCTAGGTTATATTGGTAGCTAAAGCTAAGCTTTAATTAAAAAGAAATATGGCATGTGCCTTTATTTAACCATTTGTTTAGCAGGCCTAACTTGCATTAATGTTTGCACTAAGGTTAATGCTTATATATTTTTCTATATTTATTTATGCTAATACATGAATATACTAATTTTATTTTCCATATAATCTAGTCAAATAAAAACAAAAGTTTGAATTAATTTCTCCCAAGCTTGCGATGTTTTAAGAGGTGTAACTTTTGCAATATTCTTTAATTGGAAATATACAACCCTAGTAATCTGATTAATGTGTGGTTTAAAGTTTAGGTTGGAGTCTATGATTACCCCTAAATTCTTACCTCTGCCTTGACTTTTAATGCAAAAGGATCACATTTTTTTTCAAAGACAATCACTATATCCATTTTGCCAACCAGTAAGATTTTATTTATTTATTTATTTATTTATTTATTTAGCTTTACTGTTAACTGTTTATTCATTCAGTAATACATTAGGTGCTATAGATAAGTGAAGCTGTGTGTCATCTGCATAACCTTGTGTTCTAGTATAATCAGGCCTAATGGTATAGCATATAAATTGAAAAAAGCAGTGGGCCCAGAATAGATCCTTGTGGTATGCTGTATACAATACCATAGATCTCTGAACTATGTACAATCGCACAGCTAACACACAATTTTATACCTGTTAAATGAGACTTAAATTATTTTAAGATGCTGCTAGAGAGACCCACCCATTGACTAAGGTGATTTATAAGGACATTATGGTCTAAGGTGTCACATGTTGTACTCAACAACAACAACCAACATTTATTTATATAGCTCATTTTCATACAAACAGTAGCTCAAAGTGCTTTACATAATAAAGAATAGAAAAATAAAAGACACAATAAGAAAACAAAATAAGTCAACATTAATTAACATAGAATAAGAGTAAGGTCCAATGGCCAGGGGACAGAAAAACAAAAAACTCCAGACGGCTGGAGAAAAAATAAAATCTGTAGGGATTCCAGACCATTAGACTGCCCAGTCCCCTGTGGGCATTCTACCTAACATAAATGAAACAGTCCTCTTTGGATTTAGGGTTCTCACGGAAGGACTTGATGATGATGGTCACGTAGACTTCTGCCTTTTAATCCATCCATCATTGTTGGAGCATCATGAAGCTTTGAGTAGGTGGAAGTGGCGCAGGCCATCACCACAAAGAAACCGGAAAAAGAAACAGAAGAGAGAGTAGGGGTCAGTACGGATTTTAGATCCACCATGAATAGTTATGATGAATTGAACATACAGAGTATCAGGATTAAGTTAAATTAAGTTAAATTGAAGTTATAAAAAGGCCATGTTAAAGTAATGTGTTTTCAGCAGTGTTTTAAAGTGCTCTACTGTACTAGCCTGGCGAATTCCTATTGGCAGGCTATTCCAGATTTTAGGTGCATAACAGCAGAAGGCCAAACGCCTCACCACTTCTTTTAAGTTTTGTTCTTGGGATTCTAAGGAGACACTCATTTGAGGATCTAAGGTTACGATTTGGAATATAAGGTGTCAGACATTCCGATATATAAGATGGGCGTAGATTATTTAAGGCTTTATAAACCATAAGCAGAATGACACAGGTAACCGGTGTAGTGACATCAAAACTGGAGAAATGTGTTCGGATTTTCTTTTCCTAGTTAGGATTCTAGCAGCTACATTCTGCACTCGTTGCAAACAATTTATGTCTTTTTTGGGTAGTCCTGAGAGGAGTGCGTTACAGTAATCTAGTCGACTGAAAACAAATGCGTGAAGTAATTTCTCAGCATCTTTCAAAGATATAAGAGGTCTAACTTTTGCTATGTTTCTTAGGTGAAAAATGCTGTCCTAGTGATCTGATTAATATGCATTTAAAATTCACACTACAGTAAACAATTACCCTAAGCTTTTACCTCCGTCTTGACTTTTAATCTTAATGTATCCAGTTTATTTCTAATAGCTTCATTGTATCCATTATTGCCAATCACTAAGATTTCAGTTTTCTTTATTTAACTTGAGAAAGTTACTATTCATCCATTCTGAGATACAAGTCAGACATTGTGTTAGTGAATCAAGAGAGTCGGTGTCATCAGCATAGCTGTGGTAACTCACGCTTGTGCCCTGAGATAATCTGACCTAACGAAGCATGTAGATTGAGAATAACAGCGGACCCAGGATAGAGCCTTGTGGAACACCATATAGGATATCATGTGTCTTCGAGTTGTAATTCCCACAACTAACAAAGAATTTTCTCCCTGTCAGGTAGGTTTCAAACCAATTTTAACCAAAATGGTTAAAAAACCAACTCACCATGTCTTTTCCTACAGTTCTCAAACTAATTTATAGAACACAACAGATTTAGAACAGTACATTTTAACTTTTTCTTCTTTTTGTCTTTTGTCTTGTTTTCAGGTTGTTTGTTTTGTAAGCACTGAACTCTCTGTTTGTAACTCTACAGCTCCACTCTCCTTTCTCCTCAACCCACTCTACAATAACAGTCTCCTGTTTCCCTTTGCAAACATTCTTACAAATTCATCCATATTCAAGTAATTTGCTATTGACTTCTCATGGGCCAAGATCACCAAATTCCTCTTTCTTTTATGTAACATGGTGTGACGATAGGGGTTAGGACCCGTGACAAAGTGGAGAAGGAACTCTCACACGATGCTGAAGACACACCAATTACCAGGGCTGTTACATACAATTTATGCAGCTCAGGAAAGGCTTCCTTGTACTCCTGCAGGAGTTTACACACAGTGGACAGGTCTGTTTCCTTTGAAAAATTTTGAGCAGCATCTGTTTTCCCAAAAGAACTTCATTTTTCAGACTTACAACATCTGCTACAGTGCCAGCCATCACAGCCAGAGTGTGCAACAGGGTGGGATCTAGAAAATTGCTAGATTTGGGTGCAAGACTAGATATGGCTCTCATCAGGTCAATCTTCTTGTGTGAAAATCTAGTTTCCATTTCTGAAATGGCCCTGTCAAGTATTTTGAGCCAGGGATCTTTTCAGAGACTGATGGGGGGAAATGGTAGGGTCACCAGAGGCTGTATGGCCCAAAGTTGAGAGCACAACACTTTGACCCAGGTGTTTGCTCATTGTTCTCCTTCTCTTTGTTGGATGTGACTCATCCTCAGCAGGAGATGACACTCCCAACAGTCATCCTCACTGATGTTTTTAAAGAGCCCAGTGCTGCACTAACAACCTCAGAAGCACTGCACAGATCAACTGACTGAGACTGTAGAATAGCATTTGCTGGTTTCAAGACACCAAGCACCCGCACTAGGAACTTTCCAATCTCAAAGAAGTGATGCCTCTTAATTTGGCATAGCAGGCCTGATGCCTCGGTACACAGGTCAACTGCAGCATCATCATCCTCTGTCATCTCAGATAGGATACTAAGGATTTGTTCTTGATTGTCCACAGTGCACCTTGTCACCTCATAGTGGCTTGTCCATCTGATCTCAAGCAGCCTTTTTAGACAAGGTGCATCATGTTTATTGAGCACATAGTGGTGGTGAAAAAAGTTGTAGAGTGAACTAGATAGGCTAAAAAATCTTTTTGCACACGGCTCACTCTGCATGGCATGCACAACTGCACTAAGTGCAGTTGGTGGTTGTAGCAGTGGATGTATGGGACATATCTGTCAAGACTCTTTTGGAGCAGAGCTTGTACACCACCTCTAACCCCACTCATCACAGAAGCCCCATCATAACACTGGTTAAGTATACTGTCAGCACTGTAGCCAGCATCACAAAGGTGTAATAGGATCTCAGAGGTGATGTACTCTGCATCAAGTTGTTACAAGTCAAGCAACCCAATAAGATGCTCCTCTGGCATGGAATTTCTGACAAACCGTATTATCACATTGCACCTATCTCTGGTCCCATCACTTTGAGGCAAAACTCTGTAGAATCAGCACTTTCATATTTTTCCTGACCTCTCCAAGCACCATGTCAGCCAGTGTTTGGATAATTTCATTTTGGATATCCTTAGATGTGCATTTTGCATTTTTTGGGATACCCTTAGCAATGCTTTCTAGCTTCTCATCCTTCTCTAAGGTATATTCCATCAGTTTTAGAAAAATACCTGAAGCAATGTCATCATCATTACCCGCTGCATCATGTCTCAAGGTTTTTGCAGTCCCACTGACCCCCAACTCATTTAAACAGAGAAACCTTATAGCACTACCAATACTCTTGACATAGTAATGGTTTTTTCAAGTTGTGTTTTACCAACCAACATTGAATCCACAGTCTCCCCTCTGGCCTCTCTGCTTTTATACTCAGTCCAGATGGTTGAAGCATGCACATGGCTGTGGCTGGACACATGCCTCTGTAGCCCGTTGTCTCGATCAAGTGCTGCTTTCCAGTTGTTAAAACCAGTTAAGGTAAAAACTACATCCCTCTCATTAACAGTGCTGCCATATTTCCGACAGGGGAACAGAAGCATGCGTCCCACACAACAGAGTACTCCAGCCATGGTTGTGTGCGGTACCAGGCAGGATTGAATGATCTGTTGTACCACCAAATACACGTTTGGGGTAACTAGCCAGTATTGGCTGGGATGGAGTAATGCCATTTAAGTCACTGGGTAGCTGAGTGGGTTGCTTTGGGGCAGCAATTGTTGGCAGAGGTACAGGAGAAGCAGTGCCTGTTGATGCCACAGGAGTAGACATGCTAGCTGCTGTCTCTGATGTACCAGAAGCAGCATCATTGCTACTGCTATTGGTACAGCCAGGAGCAGCGCCACACTTTTTAAAAGCTTGGAAAAAAGGATGCATCTCACAGCATTAACTTTCCCTTTGTGAGCTGCTGGAAGCTGGGAGGAAAGTGAATAAATAAGCTTTACTAAAATCGCTGTGATTACATCAGTATATGAAAGGAGAAAACTGTTGAGTGCAGAGTTGAAAGCTGGAACGGGGCTTTGTGTCGGGGTCTGACAGACAGACAGGCTCACAGTTGGTGCTTATGGGATCAAGAAAGAAACACTTCTACCAGACTGAAACTGTGAGATGAACAATGGACTAGTCCCCCATTGACTGTACAAATGTAGATGCATTTTTTAGTTTTTTATTGTCACGAGATTTGCTGCTTCCTCAAAGCCTCCTGCAGTTGACGAGCTCATTTCGCTCTGCCCTGCCTACTGAGAAACCTGACACCGGGTCATTTGCATACTAACAGTGATTGGATGTTTAGCTGGGGGGAGGGTGAGTGGGGGATCTCTACGGAGTACTGTGTGAACTTCGCACATACAAACCACAAAGGGAAAGAGCGAACAAGAGGTGAAACCTATCATCTCATTTGTGCCTTTTCCAGTGGATTTTTCAGCTACTGTAGTAAATCTTGTCCATATTCAGTTTGTGGGTAATCTATTATTTTCTTTCTCAACCTCTAAAAGTTTGATTTAAGGGGCATTGCCCCTCTTGCCCCAACGTAGAGCCGCCCCGGATGGATCTAAAATTTTCAAGAGCTGAGGAGTCACGATTATGTTTCTTAAGAAGGGGTTTAACTACAGCAGTCTTAAGACAGTCTGGGAAGACCCCGTATCTAATGACGAATTTACTATGTCAAGAACATTATCAATTAGCACGCCCGATACTTCTTTGAAAAACCTTGTTGGTATTGGGTCAAGGACGCAGGTGGAGGGTTTTAATTGAGATATTATTTTTTGTAAATCGGGTAAATCTATCCTAGTGAAAGAGTTTAATTTGTTTATAACAGAATGCTGGGGTTTAGGAGGATCCTTAGTGTTGGAGGGATATACTATGTTATTTCTAATATCATTAATTTTTTGATTGAAAAATACAGCGAGAGCCTCACAGGTTTTACTGGAAGTACTTAGGAGGCATTCCTTTGAGTTACCTGGGTTTAGTAGGCGATCAATTGTAGAAAATAAGACTCTGGGATTACTAGCATTGTTATTTATAATCTTAGAGAAATAGCAGCGCCTCTGAAGACGGACAGTGTTATTGTATTCTGTTATTTTAACTTTTAATATTTCATAGTGGATAGTAAGTTTAGTCTTCCTCCATTTACGCCAGCTCTGCGGCATGTTCTCTTTAAATCAGACACTCTTTGGGTCTTCCATGGTATAACAATGCTAGAAGATTTAAGAGAACAAGAACAGATCTGTAACCTTTGTCATTTGGTACTTTAAACAGTGCTGTTTCTGTACTATGATTCAATTTAAAACCTGACTGAAATTTAATAAGAATAGAACGTTTGTTCCAGCAATCATTTAACTGGTGAAAAACTGTTTTTTTTTTTTTTTTCTACAATTAAATTTTAAATATGTAAGTTGGAAATAGGTCTAAAGTTGTCAAGGCCTTATGATCTTATGTTTCTTTAGTAGTGTTTTGACGACTGCAGTCTTTTGACAACCTCGGTATCTAATGATGAGTTCACTATGTAAAGTACCATCAATTAGCACAAGCCTGTTGGGATTGATCAAGGGTACAAGTGGAGGGTTTTAGGTGAGAAACTATGTTATGGAGTTCAGGTAAACCTATTTGAGTAAATGAAATTTAATTCCCTAAAAGGGGCATGATAGGGTTCAACAGGATTAACTTTAAAGGGATGTATTATATTATATCGAATACTGTTTATTTTGTAAAGCATTCTGCAAAAGCCTCACAAGCTTCATTAGATGTTTTCAGTAGGCATTCCGTTAAATGAGCTGAGTTTGGTAGATTATCAATACTTAAAATAAAAATAAAACTCTTGGATTTCCAGCATTATCATTTACTAGCCATCCCCCACGGCTCTGCCTGCGTAATAGTGAAACAGGACAAATTTTTAAAATCAATGAACAAACAGGTATCACTGGCTAAGCGGAGGCAAGGCACACTCCAAAATGCTGAGGTACATCGACTTGAACGGAGGCTGGTGCGTGAGTGAGGAGGCCCCTTCCCAGCTCCCCACTCCTGACGTCATGCTTCCCCTCCCTTCGCCTGCAACCTCTATCTCGGATTAGCACTAATATATTACTCCTGCTAGCAAACTATGATTCTTAGCATGTTGAGAGAAGTCGCAAAATCAACCAGAATGTTCAACAAATTATAGAAAAAAACCCAATCTAAATCTGTTAAGTAGTTCTCTCATTTGCTAGCTAAGTGGAGGTAAGGAGCATGCCCCAAGGCAGGCACTTGAGTGAGAAGAGCCCCACCCAATCCCCTCAGCCGGCTGCGCCTCTCTCAGAAACACGCAAATAAATCTGTACCACAAGCAAACTATGATATTTAGTGTGATGACAGAAGTTGCAAAATCAATCAGAATGTTCAAGCAAATTATAGAAAAAAAATCCGTTAAGTAGTTCTCTCACAAAAGCTGACAGACAGATGGGCAGACAGACGTTGGATTTTATACAGAGTTTTGCAGTAATAGGACTGCCTCTCACGCTGGACTGCTTTGATATATCCATCCATCCAACCATCCTCTTCCGCTTATCCGAGGTCGGGTCGCTGGGCAGCAGCTTAAGCAGAGAGGCCCAGACTTCCCTCTCCCCGCCACTTCTTCCAGCTCTTCCGGAGAATCCCAAAGGTTCCCAGGCCGGCCGGGAGACATAGTCCTTCCAGCGTGTCCTGGGTCTTCCCCGGGACCTCCTCCCGGTTGGACGTGCCCAGAACACCTCACCAGGGAGGCGTCCAGGAGGCATCCTGATCAGATGCCCGAGCCACCTCATCTGACTCCTCTCGATGTGGAGGAGCAGCGGCTCTACTCTGAGCCCCTCCCGGATGACTGAGCTTCTCACCCTATCTTTAAGGGAAAGCCCAGACACCCTGCGGAGGAAACTCATTTCAGCCGCTTGTATTCGCGATCTCGTTCTTTCGGTCACTACCCATAGCTCATGACCATAGGTGAGGGTAGGAGCGTAGATCGACTGGTAAATTGAGAGCTTTGCCTTACGGCTCAGCTCCTTTTTCACCACGACAGACCGATGCAGAGCCCGCATCACTGCAGATGCCGCACCGATCCGCCTGTCGATCTCACGCCCATTCTTCCCTCACTCGTGAACAAGACCCCGAGATACTTGAACTCCTCCACTTGGGGCAGGATCTCTCCCCCAACCCTGAGAGGGCACTCCACCCTTTTCCGGCTGAGGACCATGCTCTGGATTTGGAGGTGCTGATTCTCATCCCAGCCGCTTCACACTCAGCTGCGAACCGATCCAGAGAGAGCTGAAGATCACGGCCTGATGAAGCAAACAGGACAACATCATCTGCAAAAGCAGTGACCCAATCCTGAGTCCACCAAACCGACCCCTTCAACACCCTGGCTGTGCCTAGAAATTCTGTCCATAAAAGTTATGAACAGAATGGTGACAAAGGGCAGCCCTGGCGGAGTCCAACTCTCACTGGAAACGGGCTCACTTACTGCCGCAATGCGGACCAAGCTCTGACACGGTTGTACAGAGACCTAACAGCTCTTATCAGGGGTCCGTACCCCATACTCCCGAGCACCCCCACAGGATTCCCGAGGGACACGGTCGAATGCCTTTCCAAGTCCACAAAACACATGTAGACCGGTCGGGCAAACTCCCATGCACCCTCCAGGACTCTGCTAAGGGTGAAGAGCTGGTCCACTGTTCCGACCAGGACTAAAACCACACTGTTCCTCCTGAATCCGAGGTTCACTATCCGACGGACCCTCCTCTCCAGAACCCCGAATAGACTTTTCCAGGGAGGCTGAGGAGTGTGATCCCTCTATAGTTGGAACACACCCTCCGTCCCCTTTTAAAGAGGGGACCACCACCCCGGTCTGCCAATCCAGAGGCACTGTCCCGATGTCCATGCGATGTTGCAGAGACGTGTCAACCAAGACAGTCCTACAACATCCAGAGCCTTAAGGAACTCCGGTATCTCATCCACCCCGGGCCCTGCCACCAAGGAGTTTTTGACCACCTCGGTGACTTCAGTCCCAGAGATGGGAGAGCCCACCTCAGAGTCCCCAGGCTCTGCTTCCTCATTGGAAGGCATGTTAGTGGGATTGAGGAGGTCTTCAAGTACTCCTCACCGACCCATAACGCCCCGAAGTCGAGGTCAGCAGCGCACCATCCCCACCATATACGGTGTTGACACTGCACTGCTTCCCTCCTGAGACGCCGGACGGTGGACCAGAATCTCCTCGGCCGTCCAAAGTCGCTCTCCATGGCCTCCAAACTCCTCCCATGCCTCAGCAACAACCGAAGCCGCGTTCGCTTGGCCTGCCGGTACCTATCAGCTGCCTCCAGAGACCCACAGGACAAAAAGTCCTATAGGACTCCTTCTTCAGCTTGACGGCATCCCTCACCGCCGTGTCCACCAACGGGTTCGGGATTGCCGCCACGACAGGCACCGACCACCTTGCGGCCACAGCTCCGTCAGCCGCCTCAACAATAGAGGCACGGAACATGGCCCATTCGACTCAATGTCCCCACCTCCCTCGGGGCGGGTTGAAGTTCTGCCGAGGTGGGAGTTGAAGCTACTTCTGACAGGGGACTCTGCCAGCCGTTCCCAGCAGACCCTCACAACACGCTTGGGCCTACCAGGTCTGACCGCATCTTCCCCACCATCGGCCAACTCACCACCAGGTGGTGATCAGTTGACAGCTCCGCCCCTCTCTTCACCCGAGTGTCCAAGACATATGGCCGCAAGTCCACACACGACCACAAAGTCGATCATCGACCTGAGGCCTAGGGTGTCCTGGTGCCAAGTGCACATATGAACACCCTTATGCTTGAACATGGTGTTGTTATGGACAATCCGTGACGAGCACAGAAGTCCAATAACAAAACACCGCCGGGTTCAGATCGGGGCCATTCCTCCCAATCACGCCCTTCCAGGTCTCACTGTCATTGCCCACGGAGCATTGAAGTCTCCCAGCAAAACGAGGGAATCCCCAGAAGGTATGCCCTCTAGCAACCCTCCAGAGACTCCAAAAGGGTGGATACTCCAAACTGCTGTTCGTGCATACGCACAAACAACAGTCAGGACCCTTCCCCACCCGGCGGAGGGAGGCCACCCTCTCGCCCACGGGGTAAACCCCAATGCACAGGCTCCGAGTCGGTGGGCAATAAGTATGCCCACACCTGCTCGGTGCCTCTCACCGGGGGCAACTCCAGAGTGGTAGAGAGTCCAGCCCCTCTCAAGGAGATTGGTTCCAGAGTCCAAGCTGTGCGCCGAGGTGAGTCCGACTATATCTAGCCGAACCTCTGACCTCGCGCACTAGCTCAGGCTCCTTCCCCTTCAGAGAGGTGACATTCCACGTCCCAAGAGCCAGTTTCTGTAGCCGAGGATCAGACCGCCAAGGTCCCCGCCTTCGGCCACCACCCAACTCACACTGCACCCAACCTCCTTGGCCCCTCCCATAGGTGGTGAGCCCATGGGGAGGAGGACCCACGTTACCTCTTCGGCTGTGCCCGCGAGCCCCATGGGTGCAGGCCCGCCACCAGGCGCCACCATCAGCCCCACCTCCAGGCCTGGCTCCAGAGGGGCCCGTGACCACGTCCGGCAAGGGAAAACGCGTCCAAGTTTTTATTCTTCATCAGAGGTTTGTTGAACCGCTCTTTGTCTCATCCCTCACCTAGGACCAGTTTGCCTTGGTGGTTCTACCAGGCATAAAGCCCCAGACAACATAGCTCCTAGGATCATTGGGACACGCAAACCCCTCCACCACGATAAGGTGACGGTTCAAGGAGGGGTGGAGGCACGGACGGGGTGCTTTGATATATTCAGTTTAATTTGCTTTCAATATTTCATACTGGACTGTTAGTTAATTTTTTTCTCCAATTACGCTCAGCTTGGTGACATTTTTCTTAAGTTCAGACACTCAATGAGTCTTCCAAAGTAGTTTACTCGCCACTCTCACTTTGTCACCAGACTGTCATACCTGTGTTGTCCCTCCAATATACTCATTTATAATCCTGTCTACCCTTGTATAGCATCTTCAACTCTGCCACTTCCAGCTCTGCCTCCTGTCTTTTCGTCAGTGCATCTGTTTCCAAACCAAACAACACAGCTGTTCTCACTAAAATTTTATAGACCTTCCCTAACACTCTTGCATGTACCCTTCTGTTACAAATCACTCCTGCCACTATCCTTCACCCTGTCCACCCTGCCTGCACTCTTTTCTTCACCTCTCTGCTGCACTCTACATTGCTTTGGACTGTTAAACCCAAGTATTTAAATGTGTCTACCTTCACCACCTCTGCTCCTTGCAGTCACACCCTTCCACCACTTTCCCTCTCATTTATGCACATGTACCCCTGCCTTACTCCTTCTGACTTTCATTCCCATTCTCTCCAGTGTGTACCGCCACCTCTCCACGTTCACCTCTACCTGCTGTCTACTTTCACTACTGATAACCATGTCATCCATGAATATCATAGTCCATGGAAACTCCTGTCTGTTCTCATCGGTCAGCCTGTCCATTACCATTACAAACAGGAAAGGGCTCAGTTCTGATCCTTGATGAAATCCCACTCTCACCTTGAACCAGGCTGTCAATACTACTGCACACCTCACTGCAGTTACACTGCTCTAATACATATCCTGCACCATAACCTCACATTCTTCTGTGCTACTCCTGACTTCCTGATACAGTACCATGCCTCCTCTCTTGGCACCCTGTCATATGCTTTCTCCACAAACACACAATGCAATTCCTTCTGACCTTCTCTGTACTTCTCCATCAACACTCTTAATGCAAACATCACATCTGTAGTACACTTTCCTAGCATGAAATTATATTGCTGCTCACATATCAACACCTCTCCTTTCAGCCTAGCATCCATCACTCTTTTCCATATCTTGATGGGGTGGCGGATCAACTTTATACACCTGTAGTTATTGCATCTCTGCACGTCTCCCTTATTCTTGAAAATGGGTACTAATATGCTTCTTTCCACTCCTAAAGCATCTTCTCACTTTTCAAGATTTTGAAAAATAGAAACTCTACTGCCAGCTCCTCTAAACATTTCCATGACTCCACTGGTATATTGTCCGGGCCAACTGTTTTTCCACTGTTCATCCTCTTCATAGCTTCCCTCACTACAGTCTTGCTGATCCCTGGTATTTTACGATCTCCACTTCATCCAACCTACACTTACTCTCATTTTCTGTGTTCATAAGTTTTTCAAAGTACTCCTCCAATTTTTTCAACATTGCTCGCTGTATTAGGGTAAGAACTAAATTCAGATTGATTATTCAGACTACTTTGATAAGCCTAGAGGTTGCTGATACCTCTGAATAATTTTTTGTAACAATATGCTTCTCTTTAGTTTTAGTTACCAGTACTTGTACATCAAATAAAACACAGAAATGGTCAGACATACAGATATCCACAACCTGCCTCTTGTCAATTTTTAGTATTTTGAAATGACTAAATCCAGTGTGG